>NW_013657634.1:61068-72694 GCF_000142905.1 Thecamonas trahens ATCC 50062
CCCCGCAACCCGACCAAACACCAACCCGACGTGACCCGACGTAACCTCACCCGCTACCATGTACAAGTGCCATTTGTCTGGTTGCACTTTCAGCTGTGGCACGCCCATGGAACTTGTTGAGCACCAGCGCGACTGTAGTATCCACCCTCGGACGACTTCTTCGACGAGTGCAGCAGTGGCCATGAGTGGTGGTGATGGAAGTGGTGTGCATGCAAGTGATGGTATTGGTGGAAATGGAAATGCTCAAGGTCTCAACAATGCCGCTGCGACACGTCTGCCTTCGTCCACATCATCCGTTTCGGTCGATTCGTCAATGGCCACAATGCCACCATCATCATCATCATCATCATCTTTGTCGACGGCTGGACCTCACTCGTCGCGCCCTGTCCCTGTTCCTCCTGTTCCTGCTGCTGTTCCTGCTGTTCCTGCTCCTGTTCCTGTTCCTGCTCCTGCTCCTGTTCCTGTTCCTGCTCCTGTTCCAGCTCCTGTTCCTGTTCCTGCTGCTACTGGTCACTCGACGCATGGCAATCGCCCAGATCCCAAGCTGACCATTCATCTGCCGAGCTCGGCGGCGCTCGCTGCGGGCACGGCGAGTTTGGCTGCGAGGGCACCGCCGACTGGCTCGGCTCCGGCGCCCGTTCCGGTACCGATGGACGTGGTGTCGGCGCGTAGTGCCGGCAGCGCACCGCCGTCCGCCGTCCCGATGCCCGGACATAGCAGCATGCCGGCCCCGGTGCCGATGGCTGTGGCTGCACCGGCAGCGCCGAGCGTGCCGGCCAAGCTTCGCGGGCCGACTTCGGTTCCGCTTCCTGTCCTTCCCTTCAATCCTGTGACGCTGACGACGGCGCACGCTGCGCGTGACGAGCTCGGCAAGCGCTTCTCGGCCTGGCACCGCCAGGCAATGCATGCCGAGAACGATACCGCGTTCCGCGAGGCGCGAATCGTCAGCATGGAGGCGCTGGCTGCACCGATGGCGCTCGAGGCGCTCGAGGAGGCGTTTGGCCTGTGAGGTCAGTGGGCGACCTTGGCCATTGTCATGGCGCCGCCCATGCGGTGGCGGCGAAGCGTGAGGATGACGGCGAGGATGAGGCCGGTGACGGCGAGCGCAAACGAGATGAAGAACGAGGTCTGGTAGCACTTGTGGCCGAAGCACTTTTCGGACCGGCCCTGGGCCTTGGTCTGGACGTCGTAAAAGTGACCAAAGAGCGTGTTCATGGCGTTGCCGCCAACGCCGGCCGCCGTCGAGCCGATGGCCCAGTTGGTGGCAAAGTACGCCAGTGAAAACCGTGCGATGCACGTCGGCCCAATGGAGAACGTGCCGCCGTACGCGAGGCCAGTCAGAATGGTCGGGATCCAGATCGTGGCCGTCGAGAGATAGAAGAACGCGTTGAGCGCCTGTGCCGCCGTCATGAGCGCAAGCGTGCCCACCAGGAAGGTGGCATGCGGGATGCCCAGCCGCGGCACGAGCACGTCAGCACTCGTGCCAAACAAAATACGGCCAAGGCAGTTGCCGATCGAGAGTGCCCCAACCTGGAGCGAGGTTGCCGACGAGAGCGTCGAGTCTGCAAGCGAGCCGGCAGCAATTGAGACCATGACCGACGACAAGTTGTTGATGTACATGAGCCCACAGCCGAGCGAGCACGTAAGCACGCCGTAGAGCAGAAGAAACTCGGGCGACTGCAGGAGTCGTAGGCCATAGATGCCCGAGTCCGAGTCGGCATCTTCCGACTCGGACTCGTCGACAATCTTGTGCGGCACGAGGAGGGCGGCCGACTCGGCATCGGAGCGCGCAGCCGCCGGCCGGCCACCCCTGCTACCGACTGGCGAGATAAGCGGCCTGTTGACCGATGCCGACGACGCAAAGTCGTCGCCGGCAGCCTTGGCTTCGTCTGACGCTGGCGGGCCGTCCTTGTCTGCGTACGGCAGCCGTTTGAGCAGAAAAACGCCGAGGGCAAAGATGGTGCCAAGGGCAATGGCCAAAGTGGTGAAAAAGGCCGAGACGCTCGACGGAGCCCAGATGGCCGAGTATAGCTGGGAGAGGATAAATGCCGAGAGGCCAAAGCCGCCGACGATGATGCCGACGATAGTGCCGCGACTGTCCGGGGAAAAGTTGACCACGTTTGTCGCCAGGGCGGAGGAGTAGCCGCCAGAGGAAGCAAGACCAACCATGAAGAAGCCTACGCCCATGAGAACGGGCGAGACTGGGAGGATCTTTGCATAGACGAGAGCCATGATGGCATAGCCCGAGGCAGCGAGGATGGACGAGACAGCCGAGAGCGGAGCAGGACCAAAGACATCCAGAATGTACGATTGAGGCAGCGAGCAGAGATAGAGACCATTATCACCGATGGATGAAATAAGATTGACTTGGCTCTGGGTAAATGCCAAATGCGTCTTGAACTGGTTGGCATAAGCAGAGTACGCGTAGAGTGTCCCTCCGCACGTCGACATCAGCAGTCCATGAAGAAACGATGTGATGAGCCAGCCACGGCTCCGTGCCGGTTTCCAGCATCCTCCTCTTTCTCCTGCGACCATACTTGCTCAAACAAGGGGGGGGGGGGAGGGGGGAGGGGGGAGGGGATGTGTGAGTGCAGTGTTGCCTTCTCCTTCTCCCTCTCCCTCTCCTTCTCCCTTTTCTTGCTCTGGCCTTGTGACTCTCAACTAGTCAGTCTGCTTGTTGTGACTGAGCATGTCACTCGCTTGTGCGAGCAGTTGGGTTGTTGGACAATGGTGGCTGAGGGGTGCACGTGACTTGCTGCAGGTCACGTGTATGCCATGGCCTACTTTGGGCTACCTCGACCCATCGCCGACTTTGTGACCTGTCACATGCTTTGACTTTGTAGTCATGGCTTTGTCATGCGATTCGCAGCCGTTGGACACAGGAATACCTTGTATTTGTCGTCGTCGGGTACCTCAAGCCTATCCGTACCCCCATGGCCACCTGCCTTCCTCCCCCATGCCATGAACAAAAAATTGATATCTAAAATACCCCCCCCCCCCCCCCCCCCCCCCGAAAAAAATAAGTAATATATAAATCTAAATACCCCCCCCCCCCCCCCCCCCTCCCATCCACCGAACAATCATTCGCCATCACGGCTTTGGCAGCGACTGCGTACGCCCACACACGCACATACACCCACTCGTCCACCTACTCCATTCTGCACCACCACATCACGCACCACACCACTCACGCACTTTCCCCTTTATCTCTCCCCACATTGTGTGTGGCATGAAAATACATCCCATGTCGCAAGAGAAGGACAACAAGAACGGAGAGCAGTTGCACGATATTCCACCGTCATCATCATCATCGTCATCGTCATCATCATCGTCGTCGTCCTCCTCGTCGGCGTTGTCTCTGGGTGGTGCGAGTTCTCGACATGGACAAGATCGAGGTGCTGGGGGTGGCGAGGCTCTAGGATCGGTGGCGTTGAGCAGCAAGGGTCATAGCTCGGTGACGAGGCAGAAGAGATGGAAGCAGTTTGCGGTGCTGGTCGGAGTTGTTCTCGTCCCCATTGGTATCTGTTTGATCTTTCTGCAGCTGCCGGCGGATGATGCGCTCGAGTTTTGCATCTATCGCATGGGTGGCCTTGGACTCGTCCTGGGCGCAACTCAAGCGGCGGCGCTTTTCACTATCCTCACCGCCATCCCTTCCGACAGCACTGACGATGCTGACGGTAGTGCAAGTCAAACGAGTCTGGAAGGAAGCAATGCCGATGGTGGTGATGGTACCAAGCCTGGCATTGTCCGGATTGGCCTAGCTGGAGGTTATGCGGTGGTGTACGCCGGAGTCCTCGCTGTGAGTGTCCACACGATCGGATACAGGCTGCTCACCACTTTCCACAATGCGGTGATTGTGGCAGGGCTGGGAGTGGCACAGGTTGCAGGCCTTGTTCTCCATCTGGTAGCCAACGGGCTCGCGCCGAAGCGAAAGGGCGGGGCGGTGAGCAGCTCAACGGTGGCGGCGCTTCACGTTGGCCTGCTGGCGCTGTTTGGCCAGCTTGGCTTCTCGATGGCGTTTGGAACAGTGTTTCTCAACGATGTGCGGGCCGAGTGGGTCAAGGTACTGATGTGCGCGCTGTATCCGATCCTGCTTGTGGTCTTCAAGCTCGTCCAGCAAGCGTGCATCACGTCGTTGGCGCCGGACGTGGAGCCGCTGGTGGAGTTTGGCTCGTTGGCGCTAGCGGCGCTGCCGTACCGGATTGTTTTCCTCGGCCTCGACAACTGGATCACCTTTGCTCTTGTGCTCTGCGTGGAGCTGGTATTTAAGGCGCTGGTGTATCCTGTTCAGATTTCTTCGTGGTGGACGTCGATTCGGGCATCGCTCCGGTCACGTCTCCCGTCGTGGTGCGGCAAGGGCGGCGCGCCGGAAAGCAATGCGCTGATGGCAAGCACAGCGTCGCTGCGATCTGCGGACGGACGGATAGGGCATACGGGACGGCTTGCGCTGCTGGGTAGTTCTGAGGCTGTGCGACACACACGACTTGCGCTCAAGTTCTTTTTCCACTCGCTGGTGGACACGGTGTCGATTGTGGGCGCAGCAGTGGTGCTGGCGTACTTGCGATTTGAGCGGCAAGCGTCGCCCGTGGCAGAGGCCACGGTGTCGAACACGTTTTTCCAGCGGCTGATGGTGCAGTACGGTCTGCAGTTTGCGGTGGAGATTGTGTTTGCGGTGGTGTGCGTGGCGGCGACGCGGTATGCGCTCGGTGTGGAACATTTTGCACCACTGCGGATCGGACGCGAGCCGCTGATCGACCACGCCACGGCGCTCGGCATGTTCTACACTGTGGTGTACGTGGGGACGTTTGTTGTGGTGGATGGCGAGAACATTCCGCCGCGATAAGTGAGTCAACACCCTTCAGGCTGGGCCGAGCTTGCGGGCCTTCAGTGGCCGGCAAACTTGCCGTTAAAGGCCATTTCGACGAGGGCGCGCTCGTGCGAGTTGAAGAAGCCCATGATCCGGTTGAACGTCTCCGGGTCCTGGCCGGCAAAGGCCTGGAGGAAGGCGGTGAGGTACTCGCCGATTTTGATCTGCATGAGCGGGTCGTCTTTGTACTCTTCGTCGTTGTCGTCGTCGAGGCCGTCATAGTCGAGGCCGAGGTTCCAGGCGTCGGAGAGCATGTAAGAGTCCGAGGGCTGGAACGGCGACTTGCCCGAGTCTGCGTCGCGGAAGACGAGGCCGGCTGCCTCGTAGAGGTCGTCGTCAAAGTCTGAGAGGTCGTCGTCTTCATCGTCGCCGAGGAGGCCGGACTCGATGTCGTCGTTGAGCGAGTCGAGGTGGCCGATGAAGACGCGGATGATGGCGATGGGGACAGGAACGTCCTTTGTAGTGACGCCGGCCTGTTTTGCGGAGCGACGGGTGCGGACGGGGGCGTCGAGGTCGATGACTTCCTGGCGGACAGTCAGGGTCTGGATGGCCGAAGCCATAGGGGCGAGCATGGAGGCGAGCGAGGTGAGCGAGAGGCGCGAGACGTACTTGCCGGTAAACTCGAGCTCGTGCTCGAGCCACTGGGACATGAGGACCTTGAGGCCGTTTGTGGAGCCGACGGAGATGCCAGCGGCGAGGTCGAGGATGTCTGCGGCGCCTTGGGTGGAGATGAGAAGGGCAAAGACGGAGACGAGCGACTGGATAAAGGGCGAGTAGCGGGCAGTGGCGAGGCGCTGGAGGAGCGAGTCAAGCATCTGGCCCATGATGGACGAGACAGCGTCGGGCGCGCGCTTGATGAGGGTGATGATGAGGGCGCCAACGAGCGAGGCGCCGTCCTCGGAGATGTCGTCCGAGACGAGGCGCGAGATAAAAGTGAGGACCAGCTCCATGGCGGACTCGCCGTTGGGTCCAAGCTGGGCCTGCATGTGCTGCGGAGCCTTGGCGATGTAGAGACGGAGGATCTTGCAAGCGACCTGCATGAGCGATGAGTCTGGCGAGGAGAGTGCCTGGACAAGAAGGGCGCCGAGGAGCGAGCCCATGTCATCGGGCATGGGCTCGGGGGCGACGGTGACGAGGGCGAGGAAGATGTCTGCGACGGCCGCGACAAAGCCGCAGCCGCGCGGGATGTTGTCTGCGGCGACGCTGCCTGTGGACGAGAGAGTGGAGCCGATGAACTTGTAGAGACGGGCAAAGACAGGCTCAAAGGCGACGGCGGCGAGCGACTCGAGGACGGCGACGGACGACTCGACGAGAAGATAGTTATCGCGGTAGTGGATAAAGATAGCGAGGGCAAAGGGGCGACGGTGGCCTCGACCGAGGCGGTTGCGTCACCATCGACCTTTGTGAGCATGACGAGGGCGTCGAGGATGATGGAGAGGATGGGGTTGCGCGAGTTTGCGAGGGTCGAGTACTCGTTGGCGGTCGCATCGTCGTCGGCGTCGTCGACGGTGGGGCGCTCGTAGGTTGCGCCGATTTCCTGGGCGAGCGAGACGAGCGAGGTGATGAGGCCCGGGACGTATTCTGCGAGGGCCGCCTTGGGCATCTTGCCTGCGAGGGCGAGGGCCGACTTTGTGGCCGAGACGCGGACAGGGAGAGCGGCATCCTCGGCGAGGCAGGCGTGTGTGGCGTTGACAAAGGCGACGGCGAGCTCCGCGGGGACGGCGTGGGCAAAGAGTGAGGCGAGCCAGAGGGCGCGGCCGAGGAGGTACGGGTTGTCGGTCGTCTGCAGGACCGGGAGGAGGACGTGCTCGAGGAAGCCGCCGATGTCAAAGTCGAGGTCGCCAGAGGCGAGGAGGGCGAGGAGCTCGGGCGATGAGCGGCCCATGACGTAAAAGACGGCCTCGCGGAGGCGCCAGGCGTTGTCGGCCTGGCCGGCGGCGTCGAGCTCGTCGGCGGTGGCGAGGTGGGCCGCGGCAGCTCTGGCGAGTGAGAGAACGACCTGCATGCAAAAGGCCTCGCCGGTCTGCGACTCGAGGAGGAGCTCTGCGAGGAGATCGACGGCGGCAAGGCGGACCGAGTGGCGCTTGACAGACATCTCGTCCTCGTCCTCTACAAACTGGATGGGGTCGTCCTCCCACACCGAGAGCTGGGCGTCGGTGAGCTGGGCGTAGACGATGATGATGGAGACGAGGTCCGAGAGCGAGGACTCGAGGGCGGGGCGGAAGGTTTCGCGCGAGGCCATGATGTTGACTGCCTCAAAGAGCGAGCAGAGCTGGTGCTCAAAGCCCATGACGTTGCCGTCCGAGTCGCGCGGCGGGGGCGGGAGGCCGTCCTGCAGGGCGGCAGTGTAGGGCGAGGTCCCGGACTCGAGAGAGTGCCAGACGAGCGGGAGGCATGGGCCGACAAGCTCAGCACACTCGGTGGTGTAGCGGAGCATGACGAGGTTGACGAGGCGGATGGCCTCAATCTTGAGGCCGCAGTCGTCTTCGGGCGAGTCGGGGAGCGAGAGCACGGCGTGGGCGCCCTCGATAAAGTGCGGCAGCGAGTCGCCAAGGATCGAGACGGCAGCGTTCGGGTCGGCGCGCTTGACATGGAAGAGGGTGGCGAGGCACGAGGAGTAGATCTTGATGGCGCGCATCTGGTCGCGGGCGGTGTACGCGCCCGACTCGTTGGAGAAGACCGCGAGGAGCGGCTCGGCGAGCATGGGGATGGCGTTCTCCATGTGGTCCTCCTTCATCGTCCGCGCAAAGTCCTCGAGGCAGCGCAGCGTGCCGTGGACAACCTTGGGCTCGCCAGACGCCAGGGCGCCGACCAGGTCGTCAAAGACCGACGGCCAGTCCTGCGGCCAGTCGTGCGAAGCCATGATGGCGATAGCAGCAGCGGTCATACCGCGGATGCGCGGCAGGTCATCGGCAAGGCCGACCGGGAGAAGCTCACGGAGCGTGGCCTTGTCCTCTTTGCCCAGCACCGTGTTGTCCGGGTGGTACCACCGCGAGTGGACCGTCCAGTGGCCCTCAATGGCCTGCCGGGTGAGGACCGAAGCAAGCATGCGGTACGACGGATCAGTCTCCGTGGAGAGGGCGATCTGGGCGAGGGTGACGGCGTAGCCTGTGTGTGGGGAGGGGGATGGGGTGAGTAGAGGGATGATGTCGGCCACTATGATGTCGGCCACGATGATGTCGGCCACGATGATGTCGGCCACGATGATGTCGGCCACGATGACGTCGGCCACGATGATGTCGGCCACGATGATGTCGGCCACGATGATGTCGGCCACGATGATGTCGGCCACGATGACGTCGGCCACGATGATGTCGGCCACGATGATGTCGGCCACGATGATGTCGGCCACTGTGACGTCGGCCACGATAATGTCGGCCACCACGTCGACGGCCACGATGATGTCGGCCACGATGATGTCGGCCACGATGATGTCGGCCACGATGATGTCGGCCACGATGACGTCGGCCACGATAATGTCGGCCACGATGACGTCGGCCACGATGATGTCGGCCACGATGATGTCGGCCACGATGATGTCGGCCACTGTGACGTCGGCCACGATAATGTCGGCCACGATGATGTCGGCCACGATGATGTCGGCCACGATGATGTCGGCCACTATGACGTCGGCCAAGATGATGTCGGCCACCACGTCGACGGCCACCACGTCGACGGCCACGATGATGTCGGCCACGATGATGTCGGCCACGATGATGTCGGCCACTGTGACGTCGGCCACGATAATGTCGGCCACGATGACGTCGGCCACGATGATGTCGGCCACGATGATGTCGGCCACGATGACGTCGGCCACCACGTCGACGACCACCACGTTGACGACCACCACGTCGACGGCCACCACGACCTCAAGCGCCACCACGTCGACAGCCACCACCCACCCACCTCTCCCTCTTCCTATGTAGCACACACAGGAAGGAGAGAGAGGGAGAGAGCGAGCGAGCGAGAGAGAGAGACAGAGGGGAAGGGAGGGTGGCAGTGGCCATAGTGTGGGATGCGTAGATTCATGTCTTGCTTCTACAAACACAGCATGATCATATGGGTATGGGGAATAGCAGTCGATGGGCTAAGAAACGGGGGAAGGGGGTGGGGGTAAGGAAATAGTACGTACCAGGCTCATTGCACATCTGCTTGAGTGCAGCCTCACTCTCGCTCACAGCCTCACCACTGATGATGTTCTGGAAGTGGCCGGCAAGAACGTCCATGGTGCGTTGGGTGACGGAAGACGAGTATGATGATCGATGGTTGCCGCCACCGACTCGCCTCATTACTGTCCTTCCCTCCTGGCTGTCGCAAGATTAAGATCAGATGGTATGTGTGTAGTAGAGATCAATAGACTTGGTTCGGTTGTCTTTGGCTTCAGCACCAACGTCAGCACGCTGTCGCGCTCTGTCATCCAGGTCCGACATCTATGCCAATCTTCGTCTCTGTATGCTCAACACCGAGCAGGGCGACGATCACCACGGCCAAAGCAGTAGCTTCTCCCAGTCAGCGAGCTAAGCACCAGATCTGAACATCAAATGGGTGGGGATATGCCCATAGCTATGCCGGGGCATGAGCCTGACGGCCGCAAGGCACGACCAACCAGAACAGGCCAAAACGAGGGCACGATAAGAACGATATGTACGCAACCGTCACCACACCCATTTGCCCAATCAAAGGCACCAATCACAATCACAACAGCTCGCACGTTTGATTCATGGGCGGGTGGTGAGGGGGGGGGGGAGGCCCTTTTTTGGACGCGGCGAATTTTTGTGTTGCGGCGGCTGCGGCGGCGGGGAGGGGGGCCTGGGGCTGAGGAGGGTGGCCACGCCGAGGGGGAGCCAAGGAAGGGCATAACGGATAGACAAAGACGGCACCACTCTCCAGCCGCTGCGCTTCCACCCCCACCCCCACCACCCAGTCACCCACCCACCCCACCCCCAGCCCCACCCTACCTTTCCACATCTCCATTGCCTCTCTACCACTTGCTCCTACCAACTGGTTCAAGCAAGACCATGTCGTACGTGCCGTTGTGTATCCCCCCGCACTGCCACGGTCGCTTTCTTCAAACAACGTGTTTTGCACAAACCATTCCGTCGCGGCAGGCCCTTTTTTATCAATCGTCCATCAATGGTTTTCAATTATTTTTTTTGAAGCCCATGACGAACACCGCGAAGCGTTCACAGGAGTCGCCCGCCCGTCCCCCCCCTCCTCCCCCCCCCCCCCCGGCACGCCATGTTCTTGCCCTTGCCACCTGTGCCTGGCACCAACTACGCACCAACCACACTACAATATGTCGGAGAGGTAGTTTATGTGACACTCTCAGCTATGTGGTTGGGATGGTCCTTGGTCTGACCCTCCTGGTCCCCTTGCCCTTGGCCTCCCCTCGCCCCCATCTGGCTCTCTCCGGCTTTGCTGGCCTTAGTTGGCTATGCCAAGACACCTTTTTTTCCCCAAAATTTCTCCCTGCTTTGCCGCCCCCCCCCTTTGTCGCGCGCATCTGCCCCGCTTCCTCCATACTGCCTCTCCATCGCATTGCGTTCTTCTTCTACTTCTCCTGCAGCGTGCATGCACTGTTTTGTCATTCTGTACACATGGCTCCTGTCCCGAGCTTGGCTTGCCCAAGGCCACGAATCTTCCAGGACAATTTTCACGACCTTTTTTCCCTCCCTGGCCACCCTATCCCATATGCAAGCGCATGCTTGCCTCCGCCACTACCACGAGCAAGGCGATGGTCGTTGCATTTTCCTGAGCCATTTCTCCCTCATCATTGTTGCTTGGTTGGCTACGTGGCGCGCTCTCCCATTCTTTCTCCTCGTCGACCCAACCGGCACACCCGCTCAGTAGGCTTGCATGCAGTAGCAGACTCACATGATGGCCTTTTTGATGGATGTTGGGAAACAGGGAGAAGGCTGTGGTTCAGGTCGTGGCGTCTGTTTTCCACTACATCGATGGGGCTTGGGCGCCAAAGGGCAGATCGTCCATCGGTCTGTATCACAACGCGGCGCTCAATCGATACCGTGTGGTCGCCTACGACGCTGCCAAGAACGTGACCATCAACTCGAACATGTCTGCTGACATGGTCTACCGCAAGGCCTCTGAGACCTTCCACCAGTGGTCCGACGGGCGTACCATCTACGGCGTCAACTT
Organism: Thecamonas trahens ATCC 50062; assembly: GCF_000142905.1. Classification (NCBI taxonomy): domain Eukaryota; order Apusomonadida; family Apusomonadidae; genus Thecamonas; species Thecamonas trahens. Next base: position 72,089 of record NW_013657634.1, read on the forward strand.
TGCAGATATCCCGACGGCCGACAAGTTTTTCGCAAACATGTCGTCGTCGATCGACGCTCTCAAGTCTTCGCCGCCCGCCGCTGCCTCGCCGGTTACCTCGCCGCAGCCGTCGCCGACGCTAACGCCGACGCCGACGCCGACGCCTGCGCCAAAGCCGGCATCAGCACCGGCACCGGCGCCCGCTATTGCGCCTGCCGATTTGGCTGCCAAGCTCGCCCGCGGCCCGCCGCCTGGCGGCCGCCCGCCGTCGGGTACGGGCGTCAAGCCCGCACCGTCGCCTGACGCCGGAAATGGTGGCGCTAGCGGTCCACCCGGAGCACGACCCATGGGTCCACAGCCCGGCGCCATGGGTGACATGTCTGAGCTGCAGGCCCGTCTTGCTGCCCGCAAGAACTCCAAACCTATCACCGAGCCGCCGCCGGCTGGTGCCAAGCCGCCACCGGCTGGTGCCAAGCCGCCGCCGGCTGGTACCAAGCCGCCGCCGGCTGGTGCCAAGCCGCCACCGGCTGGTGCCAAGCCCCCGCCGGCTGGTGCCAAGCCACCGCCGGCTGGTGCCAAGCCGCCACCGGCTGGTGCCAAGCCGCCACCGGCTGCCGCCAAGCCGCC
>NW_013657634.1:72989-87244 GCF_000142905.1 Thecamonas trahens ATCC 50062
AAGCCACCGCCGGTGGTCCCGAGCAGGGTGACCGAGCCCGAGCCCCTGAGCGCCGAGCCGGAGCCGGCGCCGCCTGTGGTGCCCGAGCCGGACTTTGGCATCCCGCCGGGCGGCAGCAGCTTCCCTCTCCCCGGATCGTCAGCATTTGGCGCCGAGCTGCCGGCTGCGCCGCCTCCGGACCCATCGGCCTTTGCCACCATCAACTTTGAGGATATCGGCGCCATCCCGATGGCCCCGCCCGACACTAGCACCGATGAGCTCCGCGAGCTCATCCAGGACCTTCGGACTGAGGTCGCCGATGTCCGCCTGGACCTCCAGAGCTTCAAGTCTGAGATCACGTCCCTCCTCGCCACTTCGCTCGAGACCATCCGTGATGAGATCATCTACACCTTGGGTGGCACCCCGCTCGAGCAGCCGCTCGGCCTTACCCCGCTCAAGTAGGAGTCGCTCGATGACGTCGCACCGTACCGCAGACGAGAGAAAAGCTCACCCACGCTCCACAGACTTGTCTCTCCCCTCCCCCTCTCCCTCTCTCTCCCCCCCTCCTACGCGATCCACCCTAACCGTAGCACCCCACACCTACCGCCTGCTTCTCTCCCTGGTCCATCCTCTCTGTACGCCATAGCCTCGCCAGCTCCTGCAATTCATCATTGTTCGCCGTCTTTTGTTCTCTCCTCCGCCGCCCCGCACCACACAATCGGCTCCCTACGCTTCCCAGACACAGCTATGTCAAGCTCGTTTTCAGTCATGGTGTGCTAACGTAATTGCTACGCTTTGCTGTCCTTGGGCCATGCATTGAACGGTCATGGCTCCCACACCGACCAGAGTATGACGCTGTGGCTCGGATGCCAAAGATCGCCCGTCAATTTGGCAACAACCGTGAGCCACCCACTGGTTTACGAGCAGGATGCTCACTGCTCTGTCATCCCGCACTCGTGCCACAATACGCCGCCGTCCATGAGAATGTTGCGAACCGCTTGTGGTTGATGGATTGTGCCGAGATAGCATTGTCCGGAAGTCATCACGTCGATGACGGCTTGAGCGCCGATGATGATGACCATGATGATGATGATGATGATGATGATGGTGATGATGATGATGATGATGATGATGATGATGATGATGATGAGTACCATGACGATGATGAGTACCATCAGTAACTACTCGTCTCTTTTCTGTTTTCATCGTGGCGGTGAAGCGGGCGAGCGATGCGGTGGGAAGGTGGACGGGGCAAACGAGTGCGACTCGGCAAACGAGCGAAAGTGAAGAGTGTGACGGACGGGTCGACGACGGTGGGCGCCACGTGACTCACCGACAAGGCGAGTATGGAAGGTAGAGAAGAGGCAGAAGAGTGCTGGTCTCGGTGGAAGATGATTATTACAATATGGATGTGTATGTGTATTGTCGGCGTTGTAGGAGCAGCTGCTGGCTCGTTGGTGGCTGAAATGCAAGCCGTCCCCTCTGGCTGCTCCCTCGGAAGGGAGAACATTGTGGTCGAAGATAGCCATGTGCTCCTCTGCTGTCCACGTCTTTATGGCCGCCTCTGGGCAATGTTCCATCTCAGACTCTCTTCGCCACGTAACGATTCTTTTGCTGTTCAAGTCATCTCCAAATGGCTGCCATCGTCGTCGTCGTCGTCGTCGACATCATCTCCGTCATCGTTGTGGTCACCTTCACCGCTACTGTTCTCGCCTGCTACACAACACCATCAGGCGATGTCGTCGTCGGCAAGATGTACGCTACCAGAAGCAGCAGCGCTAGAGGCAGGTGCTACCGAGACGGCTGTGTGGCGGAGTCTGGCGCCGTCCAAGGATGAGGTGGGCGTAGTGGAGGCCAATGGCAAGTTTCCGGCCATGCGGCCGTGGATGGCTGCCAGTCGTGATGGCGGAGGCCCGCATCCGGACGTTGCAGTGTATGCAGTCCGGGTTGTGTGCCGGAACTGGTTCAAGCCGTGCCGCATCGTCGTGAGCCATGCAGAGGTGGACCAGCCGCATACAGGGATTGTGCCGAGGAGCATCGCCGCGATGGCGGCGGCTTGGTCTGGCGGCTTGGCATGGATTGCAGTGTACGGGCCGGGCTTGTTGCTGGCGGCAGCAGTGGTGCTCGCGCCGCGACGCTCGTGGAGTATTGCGCGTTCGCTGCGTGACCGGGTGCTGGCGGCAATTGTTCCTGCCGCGCATCGGCCGGCGGTGGTGCTTGCGCTGCGCGAGCGGCGGTGGGTGCGGGCGCTTAGCGAGGCCACACCGGACAATGACGACGATGCAGCAGCACCGCAGCTGCGGTTGCTCGGACGCAAGGTGGAACCCGCCGAGGCAGAGGCGCTCCAGCAGATGCGCGCGGTGTATGCGCAGCGACGGACGGCACTCGCGGCGCGGGCGGTGCGCGGAAGTGCGCCGCGGGTATGGGATGTGGCGGACACGTCGGTGGAAGCAGTGCTAGGGTATGTGGCCCGGGCTCGCGATGCCGAGCTCCGAGCACCGGTGCTTGCGGTCGGACTGGAGCCGCTGGGCGAGGCTGCGGCTGGTATGGCAGCGGCGCTTGCTGAGGACGAGTACTCGCAGTACGTGCGGCACACGGCGAATGGACTACTGCCTGCCCGCGACCTGGCGGCAGCGCGGGCGCTCGGCGCGTTTGCTGGCAAGTGCTTTGCTGAAGGAGTCAGCTTTCCGCTCCGCTACGCCGCAGACGTCTACCGCGAGCTGGTGGCGCGGCCCGATCGCGGGCGGGCGGCTTTGAGCGAGCTTGACGGTGGCATCGGCGCGTTTGTCAGCAGCTTTTGGCGAGTGGCCGATAGCGGAACTGGACTTGCTGAGGTAGTGCGGCTGATGAGCGCCGAGGCAGTGGCAACGCTTGTGTTGAGCCCGGCGGTTGTCGATCGGCGGAGCGTGGTAAGCGCGCTGCAGTGGCGACGCGGGCGGGATGACGGCGAGGCGCAGAGGTGGTTGAGCGAGCTACTGGTCTCGCTCGACGAGGCTACGATGGCGCTGGTGGCGGTCGCGGTGTTTGGGCGCGAGGTGCTGATGAGCGGGAAGCCCGGTGGGCGGGCGGTGGTGGCGCTCGGTGGGCGACTGGCCATGGTGAGACGTGGCGTTGTGGTTGTCCCCCACGCTGCAGCCAACCAGGCCGAGTTCAACTTGCTTGTCGTCTCTGCGCTCGGACTGGACGGTCTACGGCTGGCGTGCTGTGTCTGCCAGTACGAGGCGCGCGAGAGTGAGGGACTGCGATGCGAGGCCGGGCACTTTGTTTGTGCGCTCTGCTTTGACCAGTCTGTCCGAGTCCAGGTGGCACCCGAGTGCCTGGGGCAGTTCCGGGCAGCCGGCGCGCGCATTGTCTGCCCGCTCTTTACGGGCGAGCGAGGCGGGTGCACCGCGTCGCCGTTTACGATCGAAGAAGTGACGGGATGGGGAGGCGAGGCAAGCCGGGCGTTCCTGGCTGCGCGCGAGGCAGTCCGTGAGGGAGCCATGACCGAGCGGCTGGAGCAGGAGTTTGAGGACCGGCTGGCGCAGCGGATGGAGCGGGCGTTGGCGCAAGACGCCGAGTCGCAGGAGGTCGAGCGGGCAGCGCTGCATGTCCAGAACCAGATCCTCACCTTGCGATGCCCGTCGTGCACGACTGCGTTCTTTGACTACGACGGATGTGCGGCGCTGCGGTGCGGGGCGTGCCAGGCCACGTTCTGCGCCCTCTGTCTCACCGCTTGCGACAGCTCGAATGCCACCCACCGGCACGTCCGGACCTGTGACCTCAATCCCAACCCGGGCTCATACTTTGTCCAGGCAGCGCAGTTCGAGGCTGTCCATCGGGTCCGCAAGCGTGACCTCCTCGCCGCCTACCTCGACACCCTCCCATACCACGTGGCGCAGCGGGTCCGCCACGAGCGACGGACAGACTTTGCGGATCTGTTAGCGTAGTGAAGCAATGAATGGCAGATCCACAGCGGTATGGAGCAGCAGCAGTTCCGGGCAGTGAACGGAGCGGCTTACTCCGTCTGACTGACCAACTGATGATGGTGACCGACTAGATGACAAACCGCTGACGAGTATCATCAATACCGCTTCTTCGTCAGCTCAAAGTCGAAAAGCATCCACGATCCACGCACGCAGGAGCATCATCTTCTCGGCGCGCAGAGCCGAAAGGCGGTTCCGCTTCTTCGTCATCATGTCCGTTGCCACCGAGGTGAGCCGTTCGATGCTGGCAACGGAGGCAAGATCAAGCTGGACATCCACCTCAAATGAGTTCAGCGCGGACCTGTATGCGCACGTAGCCTTGATGTTCTTCTTGCTGATGAAGTGACGCATCGTGGTTGTGGCCTTGGACGAGCGGGAGAGCACCAGTTGTCTCGACTCTCGCTGCACATGTCGTCTGACTCGGGATCTGTGAGTGCGTCGCCGACATCAGCCTCGACGTCATCGGCGTCCTCGACCGGGCGATCAGGACGGTCGACTAGCAGCAGTAGTAACAGCGACAACAACACCAATCTGCGAAGGGCAGAGCGGGCGAGGCGAAGGCAGCGGCAGACCAAGCAGCGGCGGCCATCGCCCGATCTGAGCTCGACATCCGAGGACGAGTTCAGGGGGAAAAATCGCCGTAGCCGGGGCAAAGGCAAAGGCAAGGAGGGCAAGGGCAAGGGCAAGGGCGACCATGGGCGGGCCGATGAGCCTCATGTGGAGCCGCGGTACTATGCACTGCAGAGCAGGGATGAGATCTCGCTCTCTGAACTGCTTGGCGAGGACAGTAGCGGCCTGGATTGGCTCTCGGCGGCGGGGCTGATGCCCCGCCGGCGGCGACGGATTGAAGCTGTGTTGTTCTGCGACGCCCACAACGTGCTCGAGGTCGGCGGCGAGCTCAACGGAGCTGTGGTAGCATTGTTGAACAAGGCCATGGCTGCAGGCGTCTACGTTGTGGTACTCTCGTGGGTCGGCTGGACCTCGCTAGCCAAGGTCGCCCAAGACATTGCCCACATGGCCGCCGGTCTTGGCTCTGGCACCTGCTCCGGCTCTGGTTCTGGCTCCGGCTCCGACTCTGGCTCTGGCGGGCTGCGACTGGACCACCGGGTGCCGATTGTGACATGCACGGGCAATCGAGTGGCCAAGATGGCGCTGGTGGGGATGGTGGCCGACGTACTCGAACAGCCTGTGGCTCTCCTCGATGACTCGGACCGCAATCTCGAGGCCGCCTTTTCAACGAGCAACATGGCAGCTGTGGCCGAGGGCTTTGGCGTGATGCCATCGATCACTGGTCTTTACATGCTGTATGTCAAGAAGGGAACTCGTGCAGAGGGCGGTGTCGTTTCGGGACGACAGTACAAGCGGCGGGTCCGCAAGACCGTCGAGAGCGCGCTCGCCGTCGCCGATCGCTGCGAGGCCGAGGAGGCCGGCGGCGCAGCGTACGTCCTCGCCCACACAGTGATTGTCGCCGACTCGGCCAGGGTCATTCCTCGGCACGGCTTGCCGGACTCGCCGGTAGTCGTCCCCCTCAAGCTCAGGCAGCTGCTCAAGGCCATGGATGGGGCCCAGTAAACGGTGGCAGCATGCTACAGCTCGTCGTTGTCGTTGACGATGTACTCGGAGGGCTTCCTGGCCTTGGGCTTGGCCTTCGCCTTGGCCTTGGGCTTGGCCTTCGCCTTGGCCTTTTGGGCACCGGAGGCAGCCTTCTGGTTCTTCATCTGCTTCAGGATGCGGACCATATTCGGGTCTGTGGCCTGCGGCTTGATCTTGAACCCGAGCTGCTTCTCCAGCTCTGCGTACAGCTCTGCGTTCTCCTCCTGCTGGCTCTGCATCGACTTGATGACAGCATCGATATCAATATCCTCTGGCGAAAAGGAGTTCGGCTGGCCATTGCTGGCACTCGAGCTGGCACCAGCACCATGAGCAGACTCAGCGTCATCGATGGCGTTTGCTGAGATGATGGGCTTGTCCCAGTTGGCCGCCAGCAGCTCAACATACTCGATCTTGTCGGTGCAACCCCGGCAGACCAATCCACGTGCGTCCAGCTCTTTGCGCAGCATCTTGCCACGCATCCGGCGCAGCTCATCCATGGTGGGTGCCTTCCCCTTGCCCATCGCCACCTCCTCAGTCGTCGTCGTGGTCGTTGTCGTCGTCGCCTCTTCAGCCAGACTAATCCTCGTCATTGCCGCCAGTACAGCCACCGTCACCGCCACCGCCATCAGCATCTGCATGTGGTATGTCATAACGTATGTATGTGTGTATGTGGGTATGAGTGGGGTGTGTGGGCGTGGGGTGTGGTGGCCCCATCAGCTGGCTGCCCTAGTTGGGGTTGTGACTGCCCCCAGCCCCGTGCCCCCCCTGTCACTTTGGCCCAGCAGCGGACAGACAACAGGCACATGCTCGCCAGCGCCAACCAGGCACACCCCACTCCCCACACGGGGGAACATGTCAAGTATACACATAGAAGGAGAGTCACGTCGACTGAGTGGTGGCAGTGACGGTGGTGGTGGTGGTGGTGGTGGTGGTGGTGGTGGTGGTGGTGGTGGTGGTGGTGGGCTGGGAGCTGTGGGAAGAGGCACTGCTGGGCATGGGCAGAGGCGGACAAGTCACCGACAGGGCCACGGACAGGGCCACGGACAGGGTCACGGACAAGGTTCCAAGCAAGGTTATGGACAAGATCAACATGATTACAGACACGGGCGGCAAGGTCACGGGCAGAGTCATCATCGACAGGATCAACGTCAGCACGATCATCGTCATCGTTCTCGTCGTCAGGCCGGTTTGGAGACTGACCGGACAGGAGGGGGCAAAGGTGGAGATGAAGATGGGCATGTTGGTGTGCAGTCACCGCTAGTGCTCAAGGGCCGGTAGATCGAGGTGGAGGCCGATCACAGGCGGAACGAGGCCGATCGTATGGAATCGCTTAAGAGCCTGTTTGTTTTGGTACGATGCTGCGTGAGGTCGTGTGCGTGGAGATGGAGACTGCGTAGATGCGTGTGAGAGGGGGGGGAGGGGGGGGGGGGGGGGGGGGGGAGGCAGGTTGTGTGACTCATGGAGGGGAGCTTCTCGGGTGCAGGAACCGCATCCGCTGCTCCACGAGAGCGATGAGTCGGCGTGGGAGATCCAGCTGGCAACCGCACGACAGCGGCACCTACAGCGGATTGCAGAGCGCGAGGCAAAGGTGGCCACGTCGCCGACCAAGCGCGGGCGGTCTCGCTCGCAGTCGAGACCCGGGTCGGGACGAGCGCGGTCGCGGTCGCAGTCGCGCCAGGGCACAACAACCAGTAGTGGCGAGTATGTAGGGCCGGAGAGGACCCGCCGGCGATCCGGCGCGCACGCACCACTAGAAGCCATTGCTGATAGCGACGAGAATGGCGAGGGCGCTACTTTTGCCAAGCCTGTCTTGATTGCGGCAAGAGCAAGACAACATGGCACGCCCAGCTCGCGGGCGAGTAGTGGCGCTTCTGAGACCGAACAGGCGATGGCCAAATGGCAACAGCGAGCGCGGAAGCGGCGGTCCTCCATCTCAATGCTCCCAGGCGACGAGTTCTCCTCTTTGGCGTACTCAGCCCGGGTGACCGGCGGTGGCTCTTCGAGTCTGGCTGCTAGCAGCAAGAAGATGACCAGCTCGTCGAACTCGGTGGTAAGCAGCTCGCGCAGTAGCAAGAGCAGCGGACGGCAGCGGACGCAGCGACGAACACGGACCAAGAACCGAGCAAAGACGCGGACCAAGACGCGGACCAAGACGCGGACCAAGACGCGGACAGGCAGCGAACGCAGCCAGCGCAGCGAACGAAGCGAGCCCGACCCTCCGCGGCTCTGGGCGCGACAGCAGGCGCAGCGACGGGCGGATGATGAACCGTCCATCTTCTCAAAGCGAGCTGCCAAGGACGCAGCTGAGCAACGGCGGCAGGCCCGCGAAAGGGCACATGCCGAGGCTCGACTCACAGTCCAGGCCGAGCGGGAGGCCGAAGAGCGAGCGCGGCGCGAGATCGCTGCGCAGGAGGAGGCTGAGCGCGAGGCGGTGCGGCAAGCGGAGCGGATGGCGCGGATCAAGACCTTTACCGCGCAGCTTGCGTTGGAGCAGGCACAGGAGGCTGAGCGGGCGGCGGCGGCAAAAAGACCGCCGGCGAGCGACGGCTCCTCGAGTCGACTGTCTCTGCACTCATGCACACGGTCGAAGCCAAGCGCAAGGAGTCGAACGAGAACAAGCTCGAGGTGCTCGAACGGATCCGGTCCAAAATGCGTGAGCGCGCCAAGGCTGTCCAATACCGGCGACGGGTCCAGCAGGAGGCCGAGGCCGCGCGTAAGGCCGAGATCAAGGCCGAGCAGGAGCGCCGCCGTGACGTGCTTCGTCGGCAGCGCGAGAAGCGAGTGGCCAAGCGTGCGCTCGAGGAGTCTGCCGCCCGCGACCTCCGGCGAGCGGCCGAGACCAAGCTCCTCGACTCGCTTGCCCAGGAGCGCGACCAAGTCTGCTCGCTCCTCCGCATGCGTAATCTCATGCTCGAGCTCCTCGACGTGACCCTGCCTGACCGCGAGCAGCTTGATGCTGAGGCTGCGGGTCTCCGCGACGAGTCGCCGTTCGACTGGGACGCCGTCGCCGCCCGCCAGGCCACCCGCCAAGAGCTTGTCCTTCGCCGCCGCCGCCAGATGGGTAAGCTTCTTGACCAAATGGAGGTTGCTCGGAGGCAGGAGGCTGTCTGGCTCGAGCTGGATCGAGCACAGATGTTCGAGGCCTCCATCAAGGACATCGACGTGCTGACTACTCAGCTCAATCTGAGCCAGAACGCGTCACGCGCACAACCGGCCGCCGCGCTGTCATCGTCCGAGACCTCTGCCGCGTCCGAGAGCGAGGACGGGTCGTCGCCGTTCGTGCCGAAGGCGTCGCCGCGACGGAAGCTCCCGCGGCCGACGCCGCCGTCGCCGGCACGTCCCAAGCGGACCAGTCACCGTGCGGCTGCACGCATTGCCCCCCACCACCCTCCATCATTGCGCACCCACGGAGCGCACACTGCCCTCACCAAGGCTTTTCTCGACTCGATGCAGCTCGAGTAGCAGCTCCGCGCTAGCCGCGCAGGCGCGCGGTACACGGCTCCCGTCCCGAAAAAAGTATTGCGCTAGCACCCACGAAAGACCATTCGACGCCACGCTCCGGTCATGGTACGTACACAAGCGGGCGACAGAGGGTAGCGAGCAATACAGCGAGCAATGTCGTTAGTAGAAAGGTGCTGAGCTACATATTAGTGCCTTTAGGGTGGTTAGGGGATGCTTAGGCGTGTCAGGCGGAGTTGTTGCTCGTGCGGAAGTCGGAGCTTGTCAGCTTCTCCGTGTGTGGCACGTCGTGCGGGACCACGATTTACCCATGGGCGCACAGACAAGGATGGGCCGCGCGTTTAGCGGGCTAAGAGTGCACGAGATGACCACTGTCATTGTGCTGTTGTGCTTGCTGAGCATGGGTGCGAGTGAGCGGCCAGTCGGCATGCCTGACGCGGCCGAGTGCCTGTTCACGAGCATGCCAACTCCCGAGTCAAACATGAACCAGACTACCACCAGCATTCGGTACCGCGGGCTGTCTATGAGCAACTTGACCGGCATTGTGACGCGTGTGACGTACGGATGGTTTGTGCCGCACGGCATCAACACCACGATCTTTGTCTCGAGCATTCCTAATCCGGCCACCAAGGTGTCGGACCCGGCGGAGCGGCAAGGAACGTGGTCTCTGGTCTACAATCAGCAGGCGTCGCTGGTCCAAGTCCCGCAGCGGCCGTCGCGGTACTACGACGACCTTGTCCCAGGCATCCGCATTGAGGCTGGAATGCGAGCTGCTATTGGCTTTACCGTTGAAGCCGGGTACACATGGCCGATCTACTCTTTCGGCATGGAGCTGGTGGTGAGGTGCGGCGAGACAGACTACGACATCGACATGTTCTTTTCTCAGAGCACGGCGCCGCCGATGTACAGCTACCGTGGGATCGGGAACCTTGTCGGGCAAGACATCGAGGTGACGGTCAAGCCGTACTGCACACAGCTTCCGCCGCTGTTTGAGGCGCAGTCGATTGCGCCGTCGCTCGACGGATACGAGGTCTATCCCGCGGGCAGCTACACCGTGGTGTGCTCGACAGGCACGCCTGCCATCGCAACGCTGACGTGCAATGCAACGACACTGGCCTGGAGCGCTGGCGCGCCGTGCGAGTGCTCGCCGGCGCAGCTACCGGATGTTGCCAATGGCGGCGTGACGCTCATCGCATCACTTGCGCCGTACATCGGGTACAGCTTCTCGTGCGATGTGGGCTTTCACGCGCTGAACAACCCGATCCGCAACACCACGTGTGTAGGCGGAGTGTGGACACCAGACCCTTTCACTCCTGCGTATCCTGCCTGCGTCCGCAAAGCGTGCCCAGCGCTGCCGACAGTGGCCGGGCGGACGCTGTCGGCAACGAGCGGTGTCTACGAGGATGTGATTACCGTCAGCTGCGCGAAGGGGTATGTGCTTGAGGGATCAGCCAACTCGAGCTGTGATGCCAACGGAGCTTGGTTCCCACCGGTTGGCGTCTGTCGCATCGTGCAGTGTGCGGGATACTCGGTGGTCAACGCGGTGACGAGCTGCGCCACGAGCAACTACACGAGTGTGTGCGACGTCGACTGCGGGCCGGTCAATCTTGCCGGCCCGCGCAACAAGACGTGCTCAGCGAGCGGCGAGTGGATCCCGGCTGCACTCCAGCGGTGCACCAGCATCGACTGCGGACCGTGCCCAGTGGCGACCGGCAACTCGACGGTCTCGACGCCAGACATCCCGGGCACGCTCGAGTCGAACCGATGCTTTACATCGTGCGATGCCGGGTTCTCGCTCTTTGGCCCGCCGGCGCGGGTGTGCAACGGATCAGCCGAATGGGCCAGCAGCGGTGCAGTTGACTGCAGACTCGACTGCTTGCCGTATGCTCCGCCGACAGACGGGTATCTCGAGAGCGAGTGCGCGAGCAGCGCGTCGATGTTTGGCGCAACCTGCACTGCGAGATGCAACGTTGGCTACGGGCCAATTGTGGGTGGCGATGAGGTGCGGGTGTGCGGAGCGACGACGGAGGGCGCATGGGGCGGGAGGCGGCCAGTTGAGTGTCCGATTGTTGACTGTGGGAGGTTGGTGCTGGGCAGGGTTGCGGAGCAGAGCGCGTGGAACGGAAGCGTCGAGTGCGAGGCGACGACGTATCAATCGTCGTGCGCAGTGGTGTGCGCGAGGGGGTATGTTCTCAATGGCAACCTCTCGCGCGACGTCGGATCGCCAGCCTGTCTCGCGTCTGGAAGCTGGAGCGAGGAGCTTGCGTGCCTGCCGTGCCCGGAGGGTACGTTCTACGTGGCGCGAGCGGATCGGGCGGAGGAGGGCGCGGTGGTGTGCGCGATGTGCCCACTCGGCGGCGTGTGCGATGGCGGCGCAAGCGTGCCGCGAGCGGCGCCCGGCTGGTTCCGCAATGCAGATGGGAGTTTTCAGCCGTGTGTGCCTGCGTTTGCTTGCCAGGGCGACAATGTGTGCGCGACGGGCCACGCCGGACGGCTGTGCGCGTCTTGCTCGCCATCGCACTTTCGAACGGACGACGGCGGATGCAAGCCGTGCTCGCCGGCGACGGTGTACTTGGTCATTGCGCTGCTTGTCTTTCTGGTACTGATGGGCATCTTGCTGTTCAAGCTCGCCAAGCGGGCGACGGCATACTTTGCCTCGCTCTCTGTGGCGTTCAACTTTTTCCAAATCCTCGCGATTCTCTCGTCGTTTGATCTCAAGTGGCCGCGGTTTGTGCAGGCCTTTCTTGCCTTTTTCAAGGTCTTCAACTTTAACGTGGCGATCTTCAATCCCAAGTGCGCGGTGTCTGGCGGAGGCGGCTCGCCGTTTCTCTTTGTGTACTATGGCAAGCTCCTTGTGCCGTTTATTGCGCTTGCGCTCTTTGGCCTTGGGCTCGGTTGCGTGTGGGCGTACTACTATGTGTATTCTCGGTTCCTCAATCCACGGGCGTTTGACGTGTGCGCCGACTCGCGTGGCGACGTGATCGACGAGCTGGAGCATGGCGGCGAAGTCGGCCGAGCCGGGGACGACGGCAGCGGTTTTGTTGACGACGATGAGGGGCCGATGGGCGCGGGCCGGCTGGCGGCCGAGGCAAGCTCGTGCTGGCCGCATCTCAGCCGGGCCGGGGCCGAGGAGACGAGCTGGCGTTGTGTCAACGCGCTTCTCTCGTTCATGGCGCTGGTGTATCTGCTTGTGACTGCGACGGCGATGCAGATTTACGCGTGCACACAGCAGGTGGACGGGCGTATCACGCTCGATGTCGAGTCTGCGATCCTGTGCACATCTGAGACGTACCGACTGATGCGGATGGCGTCGATTGCGATGATTGTGTGCTTCTCGCTCGGGCTGCCTGCGTTCATCGCATGCCTCCTTGCAGTGCACCGGTACGATCTGTGGCGGTACAAAACAGTGGCGATGCTTGGGCTGCTCTTCCAGCGGTACTCGGCCAAGTACTACTTCTTTGAGGTCCTTGTCCTGCTGCGGCGACTCGGGTTTGTGGCAGGCCATCTGGTGTTCCCGCAGTCGCCGCTTGGGCAGGCGATTGTGGCGCTGCTGGCGGTGGTGCTTGCAGCCGTGGCGCAGGGGCTTCTGAAGCCGTATCGGGCCAAAACCGTCAACTGGCTGGAGGCGATGTGCATGGGCTTTGGGATTGTGTGCGTCGTGGTGGGCATTGTGTATTTTGCGGCTGGGAGCGCGATGCCGTCGGGAGTGAGCGATGGGCTCGGGGTCGTGCTGGTGTTGCTAATCACGGCGTCGGTTGCGATTATCGTTGTGGCGATCCTGAGCGAGGTCCGCAAGCAGTACCGGCTGAAGCACCATGGAGTGCACTCGGGTTTTGCCTCTGACCAGCTCGAGGTCTTTCCGGCGTTCTTTGAGACAGACGTGTTCATCCACACCAACGAGCGGTTCCGCGACGGGGCGACGACAATGTATCGCATCACGATGTCGACACCGATGGATGTGGCAATGGACTCTGTGCTTCTCCTGCACCGCGAGCTTGTCGACTCGTCGGCATATGTGTGGTGGCAGCTGCTTGTGCCTGGCCTCGGGCCGGAGCACGGCCGGCGAAGTGGTGAGGCGCTGTCGCTGACGGCGATGAAGGACCGGGTGCGGTATGTCTCGTACGACGGCGGGCGGCGGCACGACTTTACGGTCCTGCTGGAACGACCTGCACACTACATCCTAAGTGTGCGTGCGCGGCGCGACGAGGACTTTTTCCCGCGATCGGGTGGGAAGATGGTGGCCGCATCTGAGCGGAGCGAGGAGCTCATCACTTTCCACATCTCGACCGAGTCTGGGTCTGTGGCGGAGCAGGGCTTTGTGGAGTGCAGCGATGTGCTCGCGGAGCACTCAGGCTTTGTCATTGCGCCGGCGCAGCGGGTGCTGACGCTCGGATCGAGCTACGGGTTCAAGGTGTATGTGGAGAGCGCGCGGTACGTGGCGGTCTCCGCGTCTGCGCCGGACCACCACAGCTCGGCCGAGTGCCGGCTGATGCTCAAGGGCGGCAAGTTCCAGGGCTCGTACACGCCGCACGGGCCTGGGCCTGTGGCAATCTGGGCCGACTTTGGCCTCGCCTCGCTGTTTGATGCGTCGACGCCGCGCGGGCGGTCGGGCTCGGACAGCGTGACAGCCGGCGTGGCGTCGAGTGGCGGGAGCCGCGGCTCGGGCGTTGCGCAGTTTGTGGCGCTGGCGTGGTATGATGTAGTCCGTCCACACGCCGACCTCATCTCGCGCGACGTCAAGCGCTACAGCATTGCGGGGCTAGACGAGCTGGAGCTTGACGACATATACATTGGAAGCGAGTGAAGAAGGTCTGGTGTGGTTTGCGTTCATTTATAGACGGTGGAGAAGGAGAAAAAAAAAGGCAAGGCAGATGGGCTGAGACGTCTGTGATGCAGAGAGATTGGCTCGAGTGAGTAGAGGGCGGGGGGGGGGGGTAGGAGAGACGGGAGAAGGGGGTGCAAGAGAGGGGGAGAGAGTGTGTGGAAGTGTAGAGAAACCGGCTCTGGGTTTTGGCTCTTCCCCCCGATGCAGGAATGCACCGAACGGACCGCCGCGGTTCTCGTTGATCTGGGCCCGTCCCAGTTACACGAATCTATGGTCAGCACGGTGTCAAACGCGCCAACAAGAGCCGATGTGGTAAAACAGGTCCTTTGTGGTATAGAGGGCAAGGGGGAAGAATGAGGAAGCAGAACGAAGGGGGGGGGTTGTGTGATGCAGAATTGTATGGCGTACCAGAAAAAATATGTGTGTGCGCGCGG
>NW_013657634.1:87344-137955 GCF_000142905.1 Thecamonas trahens ATCC 50062
TCGCCCTGGGGAGTCACGGCGTCGACCGACGAGTTGACGGCGACGATCAGGTCGTTGAAGCGGTGCAGGAAGACGCAGGAGAACATCGGCAACACAGGAGGGGAGGAGGGGAGGAGGGGAGGAGGGGAGGAGGGAGGAGGGGGAGGGAAAGGAGGGGGGGAGGAGGGAAAGGAGGGGAAGGGGGTGAGGAGGTAGGAAGGGGGAGAAGAGGATAGCAGTGGTGGTGGGAGGGGAAAGGTGAGGGGGGAATGTGTGGGGAAATGTGGGCGGGTGTCCCCTTTGGTGGTGAGAAAAGTGTGCAGAC
The DNA here is from genome assembly GCF_000142905.1 of Thecamonas trahens ATCC 50062. Lineage (NCBI taxonomy): Eukaryota > Apusomonadida > Apusomonadidae > Thecamonas > Thecamonas trahens. The sequence continues at coordinate 87,649 of NW_013657634.1, forward strand.
GATTCGATTCGTTCGGTCGAGTGGGTCGTTCGTTAGTTTGGGGTTGGGATTGGGGGGGCGGCTCGGTTTGTGTGACTTGTAGTTGTATTTGTGTTTGCGCTGGAGCTTGCCGAGTGGCATCAATGACCAATCGGCTACAGACCAATTGGTGCACTGATGGCAGCAGCGTTGGCTGACTCGGGCTTGGGGCTCGGGCTTGGGCTTGGGCTTGGGCTTGGGCTTAGGCTTGGGCTTAGGCTTTCATCGGCGGCGGGGCGAGAAAGCATCCGAGGCCAATGATGAACCATGCGAGGAGCGCGAGCGTGCGATGCGGTGGGAGAGTGGCGGCTGGGACGATAGGAGCTCGTGGTTGGTGTCAGCGACGTTGTGGCTGCGGCCGTGCTTGCAGTCGGCAGGGAGGTATGAGTGTGAAGAGCGGCGGCGCGAGGATCGGCGCGGGTGGAGGGTGTGGCTCTCGCCGCGGCGCAGAGCGGGGGCGGTGCGCGGCGGCGATGGGGTTAGGCCACGGCGGCGCTCTAGGGCGAAGACCATGTGATCTGCCGAGTCGAAGAAGGCCCACACAGCCACGGAGCGCGAGCCCGGCAGGTAGTAGGCGTAGACGGTGGCAAAGTCGACGGCCGGCGCGTCGGTAGCGGCAGCAAGGACAGCAATGCCCTCCTTGCGGGTGAGCAGGACGCGCGGACCGTTCCAGTGGGCGACGCGAGCGGCGAGGTTGTCGGCGGCAGCTTTGCGCTCGGCGCGGCGGGCGGCGGCAGGCGAGATGATGGCGGCCGAGTCGGACGTCGAGCTCATGCCCGAGTCCCACGACGAGTTGAGCGCCGACGATGATGAGTCGGGAGCGCTGACGGCTGCGTCTGAAATGGTCAGTCCCGAGTCTGACGAGCGGTAGGCAGCACCAATCCGTGGCCGCGCCACGTACGGTACCGCGTCCGACTTGATCGGCAGGGTCAGCGTGTGGCTCGAGGGGCGGGCTGAGACGTCGAGCAGGGGCAGCGAGCCGCGGAGCGATCCGGCCTGCGAGACCCGCATCTCCAGGTCGTCTAGCTCGCGGCGCAACTCCTTGCTCTGCAGCTCAAGCGTCGACTCAAGGCCGTGCTGCAGCCGCTCGACCTCTGTCCGGATGACACGCAGCTGATCGGCGAGGTCAGCGTCGTCGCTGAAGTCGATGCCCGATGACGGGGCCGACGACGATGATGATACGGATGACGACGATGACGAAGCCGATGACGACGACGAAGATGACGACGATAGTGACGACAACGAATACCGCCTTCTGCCTCTTTCATTCGCAACAGCATCGTGATGGGGACGCGGCTCGGCATGGCCAGTGTCGCCGGGAGAGTGAGGCTCGCCGGGGCTTTGCGCGCCACGGGCACCGGTGCACCGGCTAAGGGCGGCGCCCATGGAGGGGAGGCGTGTGGCGGTTGTGTGCGGGAGGAGAGAGCGGTGGGAGAGGGCAGGGCGCCGCGGGTAGGACTAGGTGGGAGGAGAGATGTGGCTGCGTTCGCGAGTCCGAGCTCAAGCGCGAGCTCGACCGGGCAAACCGCGGCTGCCCGCGTGTCGAGCGAGGGCGCGCGCCCGGACAAGTTATTGGTGGTGGAGATGTGCCGAGACAGGGCGTATGCCGAGACAAGGGATTAAAATTTTACAGCCAACACGTTGGCAGCCGACCGCGGCCATGCACGCCATGTGTGAGGGGAAGATAGGTCGGCGGTGGAGCAATGAGTGAGAGGTAGCGGGAAGACCAGCTCGATTGCTGCTGGCTTTAGCGGCATGGCTGTGGGGCAGGTGTGCTTGAGAGGCTCTCCGGAGTGAAGGCGGCGAGTCGTGATGGTGATGCGGGAGCAAGATGTGGGCGAGCGGGAGTTTGTTGAGCGTGGGCGTGCTGCGGGTGGGTGACGGTGGGGAAGTATTGACACCGTCACCCCCTTCTCTCGAACGAGACTTGAGAGCCATGGCTGTTCGCCCGAAGCCGCTCATTGTGGGACTCTCTGGAGGCACTGCATCGGGCAAGACTACAGTGAGCAAGGCGATCATCTCTCAGCTCGAATCAGCGTCTGGAGTCTGTGAGCTCATCTCGCTGGACATGTTCTACCGCCCGCTGAGTGCGGCCCAGCAGGAGCAGGCCAAGGCCGACGCCTACAACTTTGACCACCCGAGTACGGCCTCCCCACCCCGTCCCTTCCACCTGCCTGCCTGCCCTCATTCAGCCTCACCTTGACTCCCCATCAGGCATGGGGAGACCCATTTACCTCATACACATGTTTATGTGGTATGTGTAGGGCTGGGTATGAGCATGGCGTCCCCACACTCCACCGCGTCACCCGCCCCGCGTTGATGGCCGAGATGGGCCGATGGGAGGTGCCAGTTCGGTGGCTTCGACCGTTTGTTCCTTTTTTTTTGGATGTCTGCAGCCGGTTTTTTACCCTTATGCTCCCGTCTCCCCCCCTCTTCCCCTCCCTCCCCTCTCTCACGCACCCATACACGCTGGGCGGAGTTGCAGATGCAATCGACTTTGATCTGCTGAAAAAGACGCTGCAGTCTATTGTGGACGGTGAGCCTGTCGACATTCCTCTGTACGACTTTGGAGAGCACAACCGAGTGGGCGTGGAGAAGCGCATTGAGCGCGCCGACGTCATTGTGCTTGAGGGCATCTTTGCGCTGTACGACGAGGGTATCCGTGATCTGATGGACCTCAAGGTGTTTGTGGACTCGGACTCGGATACGCGGCTGGCGCGGCGGGTGCGTCGCGACATGGCGCAGCGTGACCGGACGCTGGCATCCGTGCTTGACCAGTATGAGAAGTATGTCAAGCCGGCGTTTGATGTGTACATTGCGCCGACCAAGCGGTACGCCAACATCATTCTCCCGCAGGGTACGTACAACGAGGTCGGCATCGAGCTCATTGCGCTGCACATCCGGATGAAGCTCGAGGCGATGCTCAAAGAGAGCGGCGAGAAGTAAACGGCACGGTCAGTTACGACGAGCTCTCGAGCTCGCTGCTCTCGCCGGCGAGCGACGACTCGAGCTGGGCGACCTGCGACTCGAGGAAGGCGAGCTGCTCGCGGCGCGAGAGGTCAAGACGGGCGGCCTGGGCCGAGTCAAACGTGGCATCGGTGGTGGCCCGGACAAGCGGATCAGCGGTCTTGGGCCCGGCGATGGCGTCGAGGAGCGAGGAGGCGATGACCTCGGACGCGGTCTCGACTGAGCGCTGGGCTTCGTCGACCTTCATGTTGTACAGCTCGGCGAGGAGGCGCGACTCGCGCTCGACGGCGGTGAAGGCGTCGACAAGGATGCGGTCCTGTGTCTTGGCAATTCCGTCGAGGGCCGCGGTGAGCGTGGCGGTTTCGGCCTTGACCTCGGCCGAGACGGCGGCGACGGCGGCGACGACCGGAGCGAGGTCGGGCTTGGACACGTCGAGAGCGGCTATGGCGGCGAGGACGGGTGCCAGATCGACCGGCTCGGGGCGTGGCATGTTGGCAGAGAGCTCGGTGACGGCGGCGAGGACATTGGCGAGGCTCGTCGACGACTTGGAAGTCATGTCGAGCTTGGCCTCTGTCGCGGCAAGGGCGGCGATGAGCTCCGCGTTGGTCTGCTTCGCCTCGGAGAGGTCGGCGTTGAGGTCGGCAAGCTGCTGGGCGAGCGCGTCCTTCTCGGCGGTGGCCTTGCGAACAAGGTTGTCGAGTGAAGTCGAAACGTGCTCCAGCTTGCCCTTGGCGGCGGCAGACTCCTTTGCAGCTGCGGTGAGCTTGAAGTGCAAGCCAGTGAGCGCGTCTCGTCCGAGTCCGGCCTTGATCTCGGTTAGCGCAGTCTCGACCGACGAGAGGTCGATCTCGGTAGCCTCGGCCGGCAGCTCATCAATGCGGGCCTTGATGTCAGCGAGCACAGCCTCCACACTCGAAAGGTCGATCTCGGTAGCCTCGGCCGGCAGCTCATCGACGCGAGCCTTGATCTCAGCCAGCGCAGTCTCCACACTCGAAAGGTCGATCTCGGCAGCGGGTGCAGCCTCGGCCGGGAGCTCATCGACGCGAGCCTTGATCTCGGCCAGCACAGTCTCGACCGACGAGAGGTCAATCTCGGTAGCCTCGGCCGGCAGCTCATCAAAGCGAGCCTTGATCTCAGCCAGCACAGTCTCGACCGACGAGAGGTCGATCTCAGCAGCGGGTGCCTCGGCCGGCAGCTCATCGATGCGGGCCTTGATGTCAGCCAGCGCAGTCTCCACACTCGACAGGTCGATCTCGGCAGCGGGTGCAGTCTCGGCCGGGAGCTCATCGACGCGAGCCTTGATCTCGGCCAGCGCAGTCTCGACCGACGAGAGGTCGATCTCGGTAGCCTCGGCCGGCAGCTCATCAAAGCGAGCCTTGATCTCAGCCAGCACAGTCTCGACCGACGAGAGGTCGATCTCAGCAGCGGGTGCCTCGGCCGGCAGCTCATCGATGCGGGCCTTGATGTCAGCCAGCGCAGTCTCCACACTCGACAGGTCGATCTGGGCAGCGGGTGCAGTCTCGGCCGGGAGCTCATCGACGCGAGCCTTGATCTCGGCCAGCGCAGTCTCGACCGACGAGAGGTCGATCTCGGCAGTGGGCGCAGCCTCGGCCGGGAGCTCATCGACGCGGGCTTTGATGTCAGCGAGCACAGTTTCCACACTCGAAAGGTCGATCTCGGTAGCCTCGGCCGGCAGCTCATCGAAGCGAGCCTTGATCTCGGCCAGCGCAGTCTCCACACTCGAAAGGTCGATCTCGGCAGCAGGTGCAGCCTCGGCCGGCAACTCATCGACGCGAGCCTTGATCTCGGCCAGCACAGTCTCAACCGACGAGAGGTCAATCTCGGTAGCCTCGGCCGGCAGCTCATCAAAGCGAGCCTTGATCTCAGCCAGCACAGTCTCGACCGACGAGAGGTCGATCTCGGCAGCGGGCGCAGCCTCGGCCGGGAGCTCATCGATGCGGGCCTTGATGTAAGCGAGCACAGTCTCGACACTCGAAAGGTCGATCTCGGCAGCGGGCGCAGCCTCGGCCGGGAGCTCATCGACGCGAGCCTTGATGTCAGCGAGCACAGCCTCCACACTCGAAAGGTCGATCTCAGCAGCGGGTGCCTCGGCCGGCAGCTCATCGATGCGGGCCTTGATGTCAGCCAGCGCAGTCTCCACACTCGACAGGTCGATCTCGGCAGCGGGTGCAGTCTCGGCCGGGAGCTCATCGACGCGAGCCTTGATCTCGGCCAGCGCAGTCTCGACCGACGAGAGGTCGATCTCGGCAGTGGGCGCAGCCTCGGCCGGGAGCTCATCGACGCGGGCCTTGATGTCAGCGAGCACAGTTTCCACACTCGAAAGGTCGATCTCGGTAGCCTCGGCCGGCAGCTCATCGACGCGAGCCTTGATGTAAGCGAGCACAGTTTCCACACTCGAAAGGTCGATCTCGGTAGCCTCGGCCGGCAGCTCATCGAAGCGAGCCTTGATCTCGGCCAGCGCAGTCTCGACCGACGAGAGGTCAATCTCGGCAGCGGGTGCAGCCTCGGCCGGCAGCTCATCGACGCGAGCCTTGATGTAAGCGAGCACAGTCTCGACACTCGAAAGGTCGATCTCGGCAGCAGGTGCAGCCTCGGCCGGGAGCTCATCGACGCGAGCCTTGATGTCAGCCAGCGCAGTCTCCACACTCGACAGGTCGATCTCGGCAGCGGGTGCAGCCTCGGCCGGGAGCTCATCGACGCGGGCCTTGATGTAAGCGAGCACAGTTTCCACACTCGAAAGGTCGATCTCGGTAGCCTCGGCCGGCAGCTCATCGACGCGAGCCTTGATGTAAGCGAGTACAGTTTCCACACTCGAAAGGTCAATCTCGGCAGCGGGTGCAGCCTCGGCCGGGAGCTCATCGACGCGGGCCTTGATCTCGGCCAGCACAGTCTCGACCGACGAGAGGTCAATCTCGGTAGCCTCGGCCGGCAACTCATCGACGCGAGCCTTGATCTCAGCCAGCACAGTCTCGACCGACGAGAGGTCAATCTCGGTAGCAGGTGCAGTCTCGGCCGGGAGCTCATCGACGCGAGCCTTGATCTCGGCCAGCGCAGTCTCGACCGACGAGAGGTCGATCTCGGTAGCCTCGGCCGGCAGCTCATCGAAGCGAGCCTTGATGTCAGCGAGCACAGTCTCCACACTCGAAAGGTCGATCTCGGCAGCAGGTGCAGCCTCGGCCGGCAGCTCATCGACGCGGGCCTTGATGTGAGCGAGCGCAGTCTCGACCGACGAGAGGTCAATCTCGGCAGCGGGCGCAGCCTCGGCCGGGAGCTCATCGACGCGGGCCTTGATGTAAGCGAGCACAGTCTCGACACTCGAAAGGTCGATCTCGGCAGCAGGTGCAGCCTCGGCCGGGAGCTCATCGACGCGGGCCTTGATCTCGGCCAGCGCAGTCTCGACCGACGAGAGGTCAATCTCGGCAGCGGGTGCAGCCTCGGCCGGCAGCTCATCGACGCGAGCCTTGATGTAAGCGAGCACAGTCTCGACACTCGAAAGGTCGATCTCGGCAGCAGGTGCAGCCTCGGCCGGGAGCTCATCGACGCGGGCCTTGATCTCGGCCAGCGCAGTCTCGACCTCGACAGGTCGATCTCGGCAGCGGGCGCAGCCTCGACCGGGAGCTCATCGACGCGAGCCTTGATGTAAGCGAGCACAGTTTCCACACTCGAAAGGTCGATCTCGGCAGCGGGCGCAGCCTCGGCCGGCAGCTTATCGAAGCGAGCCTTGATCTCAGCCAGCGCAGTCTCCACACTCGAAAGGTCGATCTCGGCAGCAGGTGCAGCCTCGGCCGGGAGCTCATCGACGCGAGCCTTGAGCGTCGCCAGAGACATCATGACCTCGGTCTTCATATCAGCAAGGTCAGCCTTGACCGACGACAGTTCGATGCCAGACGAAGGTTCCGCATTCACACGATCTTTGATCTCCACAAGTGCGGCTTCCACGCCTGGAAGCTCATCGACACGCAACTTGACCGCCTCCAGGGCCACAGCTATGCCATTCAGGCTCGTCTCGATCGAAGAGGGGTCTGCTGCTTCAGGTGCCTCCGCCGCTGCCGCCGCGTTGATTTTGGCCTTCAGCCCAGCAAGCGCCATCGTTACCTCGGTCCTCATCTCGGCAAGACTGCCCTCCACTGACGACAGGTCCACTTGCCCGCTTGGCGGTGCATGGACAGCGAGTTCTTCGACACGCGCCTTCAGGGTAGCCAGCGCCATCATCATCTCCGTCTTCATCGCCACAAGCCCAGCCTCGACACCCGCAAGATCGACCTCCACAACCTCTGGCGCATCGACACGCTCCTTGATCTCGACCAGCGACGCCTCTATGACCGAGAGATCAACAACTGCTGCTCCCTCAGCAGTTGCATGGCTTGTCTCCACACGCTGCTTGATCTCCGCGAGCGCAGCTTCCACACGCGACAGGTTAATCCCTGTCCCGATTGTCGCCGCTCCCGACAGCTCGTCCACGCGAGCCTTGAGCGTCGCAAGCCCCATCATCACCTCGGTCTTCATCTCAGCCAGCCCGGTTTCAACCGCCGACAGATTCGCTTCGCCAGGCACAGGGACCGCCACTTGCGTCTTGATCTCGCCGAGCGCAACCTCAATAGCCGTGAGGTCGACCTCGCCCATCGCAGCCACAGACTCGGCGAGCGCTGGCAAGCCCTCGACTCGCTTCAGGACTCGCGTCAGCATCATCTGGATCGCACCAAGCACATGCTCATCCGGTGACGCGCCATCACCCGACATCGCCGCCTTGGCCTCCAATCGTGCCTGAAGATCGGCAACCTGCTCGGAGAGGAGCCCTGCTCGCGCCTCGGCGGCAGCTACGCGCGTGTCAGCCGAGCCAGCACCCACAGGCACCACACTCGCTCGCGTCTCGGCCGCCTTACGCAGCGCACGCTCCGCTGCAAGCTCCTCGCGGAGCACAATTGCGCTCTCGAGCGCCGCTGCGAGCTCCTCCCGCTCGGTCGCTAGCTGGCTCTCTAGCTGGCTCATTTGCGCTGACAGCACTTGAAGCTCGACCGCGTCGTCATTGACACGCAGTGCCCGCTCACGGTATTGCTGCATGAGCTCCGTCAGCGAACCGACCTGCTCTTGCAGCTTGCTCTGCGCCGTTGCCATCCGCTCACCCATCTCGCGCATCTCCACCTCCGCCACTGCACGCGCCCTTCGTTCTTCCTGGATCTGGACCACGAGCGCGTCGCGCTCGCCACGGTATTGCGCAAGACGCTCCTCCAGCGAGATCACAGCCTGCGATGACGCCGCCATCGCCTCTGCCGCCGCATGCGCCGCCACAATCGCCTCAAACGTCGGCGTTGCCTCGCTTGACGACGACTCGTCCCTGTCAGTGTCTGACCGCGAAAGCTCAGCAAACGAGAGCCCGCGCCGCGAGCCCTGCCCACCCGGAGTGATCGGCGACACTGGTGCAAGGCCGACGCCCAGCCGATTAGCGCTCCCGCCGCTCGCCATCGGCGAGACAAGCTCGTCAACCTCGCTCAGCCCGAGCTGGATTCCAAAGTGCCCATACACCAGAATGAGCAGCCGCTCCAGCAGCGCCGGACTCACAACCATCCCGTGCGCATCAAACAGCCGCAGCACGCTCCCACGCAGCGCCACCACAGACGGCGACTCGATCTGCCTGCTTGTGAGTCCATGCACCTACCTCCCTCACCGCCCACTCTCGTTCTCACTCTCACTGCCCTTGCGTACCGTCACGTCACGCGAGTCACGGCCGACACTCGCCGACCTCACTGGCATCGCCCGCATCACTCGCTGCGCTGCTGCCAGCTCCTTCACAGCCGCGTCGCGCTGAGCGGCGACCTTGGCCACCTCAACACGGCAGCGGCCATGCTGATCAGCCTCTCCAGTAAACGAGGGGAACACACTGCTGCTCGGAGGGACGTAGCTGTTGCTGCCTCTACGGAACCGACTGCCTTGCACTGCTCCGTAGCTGCTGCCGCCGGCAAAGGCTCCGAAACCGCTCCCGCTCCCACCGACTGCCTCCGAGTACGACATGGCGCCATTGAGGCTCATGACGCCACGGCGTGGCAGGTCCGACATGTCGCCAGCAGAGAGCCACCCCAGTGACTCCAGACTCTCGTCGGCAGACGCTACGCCACGCTCGGGTGTCGAAAGCCCACGTCGTCCTCCGTTACGTCGCCCCCGTCGCCCGCCGCTGCCACCGCCACCGCTTCCACCGCCACCACGACCCCGCCGACGACGCCGGTAAGGGGAAATAGTAAAGTGCCGCATGCCCATGTACGGCGGTAGTGGCGTCAGGTCCAGCGGTTCTATCTGGCTCAGTCGCCCTAAACCGATGCTGTCCATCTTTGCTACCCGCAGCAGAGTCGACTGTGCCACTCACACCACTCTGTCCTGCTTCCCACTGGTACCTCTCCGCCCTGCCCCTCCTCCCCCCCCCCCAACTGTTCCCGCCCGCTGCCGACCGCCGTTTTCCACCCGTCACATGAGTTTTCCAGCCAACATGGTCATGCTGCTCCTTCCTCACCCTCTCTACAGCCCTCCTCTCTCCATCTTCCATTACCATTGCTCACATACTCTTACTCGCTCTATACACTACAGTTGCATCCGAGAATCACCACCATACCTCCTCCTCTATCCCTATCTCCTCCTCTATCCTGATCACCTTCAATCCTCCAGTCGTTTGCCGTTTTCTTCATTTTTTAGTCCGCACCCCCTCCCCTCCCTCCCCCCCCCCCCCCCACCTCACTTCGCGGTGTTGGCGCACCTCACGCGCGCAACTCACGCTGTACCATTTCCCACCCTTCTTCTCTCTCTCCCCCCCCCTGCGCTGCGCTTCTCCCCTCTACACCCACTTGCTATTTCTCCTCATTCCTCTTCTCGCGGCCTGTACCTCGCTCCTCCTCTTTGCCACGTCGTCGCACATAGCTCTTTGTCAACAACGACGACGACGGTATGAGCACTCCCGTCATCAACCTCGACGCAAGCTCGGAGACTTCGGGTTCGTATGTTCATGATCATGGCGCTGATTCCTCAGGCAACAACTCGGATGATGGCGTGGAACTCTCGGCTATCAGCCAGCCGCCGACTAAGCTCCCACCGCCTCCAACAAACTCGGCCAACTCGCTCTCCCCTAATGTAGCTGCTGCAGCGACTGAGAGTGGCACGCCTGTTGCGGACTCGGACAACGAGGTCGATGCTCGCGCTTACGCCACTGTTGATCCAAGTGCGCTCGGCGATGCCGGTGCAGATGCGGATGCAGACGCGTTTGCCTCGCTTCAGCCAGACGACGGCTCGGTCGGCATGCGCAGGCGCCGTGGCTCTCGGAACTCGCGCCGGACCTCGTCTCGCTACTCCACCCTTGATCCGGCGCGCCCGCGCAGACACTCGACCGTTCGGCACTCACAGTTTGGCGGTGGCCGCAATGTAACCATGCTCCGCGGTGTCCACTCAGGCAGCGAGGCCACGACGTCTGTCGTTCAAGATACTCGGTCCATGGCAACGCTGATCGGTACCGACGTCCGTGCCCCACAAGCTTTTTCATCCGACGACGTAGCCGCCGTTTTTCTCGACTATGAGACGCTGTGCGCCGGCCTTCCGACGCCACAGGATCCGTACCCGGCACCAAAGAAGCGCGCCAAGGTTGCGGTTGATGCCGAAGCCGGCGCCTCCAAGGAAAAGGCTGACGGCGGTGAGCAAGGCACCGCCAAGGTGCTTTCGCCGGTCGTTGATCGCGGCCGATCGCGGTCGCGGTCGCGGTCGCGGTCGCGGTCGCGGTCTCGCATCCGGTCGCGGTCGCGGTCGGCAGTGTCGAGCACCGGTCCCATCGGCAATGCTCCGCTCCGTGACAACGCCAACTTTGCCGACCAGATCCGGTTTGCCGAGAGCCGCCGCCGCAAGCGCGAGCGGCGAGTGGTCTTTGCCACTTTTTTTGTTGCCATCGCCTTTGCCCTCACCGGCCTCTACTACTTTACCATTGTCGAGGACGGCCTCGACATCCCTCGCCCACCACCGGACACGCTCACCCTTGATCCTGCCTCGACGCGGTCGTTCTGCTACTCGGACGTGCTGACTTTCCTCTCGTCGTCATTCTGGCTCAACAAGCTCACGCTCGCCTTTGCGCCGCCAAACGAACCCGTTCCGCTTGTTGTTGACCTCAAGATCACGTTTGTCACCTCGCGCTCGCCCGAGTTCCAACCCGCCGTCTCGCACACCTTTACCTTTGGTGCCCGCGCCTTTGCCCTCGACCACCACAAATGGCTTGACGTGGCGTATCGTGTTCTCTCGCTCGGCATGCTCAAGTCAAACCGCAAGGCCGTGCAAGTCTTTGTCGACGCCAACGAGGTGGCCACTGACTACGGCTCGGACTGTCCAGTCGAGTCGATGGTCGAGTACTTCCGGCCCAAGCCCAACTCGACGCGGTACGACGACCAGGCTTTGCTCAACGCCATTGCGGAGGTCGCCTTTGGCGCCGTCGAGCTTGTACCCAACCGGCGGCTCACGCCGTCCATCGCCTGCTACCGCGGCGCTGGAACCAACGGCGATCTCGACACGCTCGACCGCTCGGTCTGTTTCGAGCGAGTCTCTTCCGGCCCAGACTACCCGCAGCACATCCGGCAGATCGAGCTCTTCCGGCCTCCATACTTTGAGGTCATATTTCTTGTTGCCGCCTTTGTCCTTGCCATCCTTGTCATCGACCGCGTCTGGCTGCATCTCTTTGAGCTCGTCGAGTCGCTCACCATTGGCGACTCGGAGATCCTACTCTCGTCGTCGGACGCGCCCAAGTTTCAGATCCTTGGCGTCATGCTGGTGACCAACTTTGGGCGGTTTGCCGCCCTCTTTGGCCCTGTCCTGGTCCTCTCCTTCTTTGACTTTGCGTTCATTGGCTCGTACGTTACGCTCGTCGGCGTCCTTGCGCTCTTTATCATTGTCTCGTCGGTCGACATCTTTGTCTTTCTCCGCTCGCCGCACCTCCGGCCGGTCCAGCTCATTCTCTCCAAGTATGCGTTCAAGGGCAATGCGCAGTTCTTTGACTTTTTCCGCATCATTGTCATCATGATTCTGTCGCTGTTCTACGGCGCGGGCGCGCCGCTCATGGCTCTGGCCGCCCTCCTTCATCCGCTCCCGACCCAGATTCGGCTTCTCACCACACTCTCGCTTGTTTCGTACATCCTGCTCTTCCTCGGCAACCTCTTCCGCAAGGTCCAGGACGGCTCGCCTTATCCGGTCGAGGAGCATGCGTACCAGAACCTAGTCAACCTCTACTCGGGGCGCAACCTGGTCTCCAAGCACCTGTTGCAGATGCACCGTGTTCTCGACGCCATCAAGGCCGCCGAGTCGGCGGCTGTCGGCGGCGCGGCGCCGGCAAACTCGACGACGTCGACCTCGCGGCGGCGGTTCTACAACTTTCTGCTCACCATGGGCTTCTTCGCCCTCGAGTCGTCGCGGTTTGACTTTCACGAGCGCCTCCGCTTTGTGCCCGACGGCAAGGTCTACGCCTTTCCGTTCCTTCCGGCCCGCATCGAGGAGGTCTACCTCTCGGCTCGACCCGACGACGAACTCGATGACGGGCCGACCCATGACGTGCTGTGGGGCGGGCGCGAGACGCTGTACTCGTACTACCACAAGGACAACAAGCACCTGCTGACGCTCCGCCCGGGCGCGGTTGCTGACATCGAGTCGGCGTTCCACGCCGCCGAGCGGTCGTACCGGCTCTCGCTCATCTCGTCGTTCTTGCTCCCACTCATGGAGTTTGCGCTTCTCATCATTGTCATTGTCTACGCGTCGGTCATCTTTGACGGGCTGGAGCTCTCCGAGGGCACTTCTGCGCCGTTCTCGGTCTTGCTCTTTGTCATCACCATCATCCGTGGCCTCCTTATCTCGTCGCAGGTGACGGCGACGGCGGCCGGCCTCGAGACCGCCGACGACGAGTCGCTCACCGACCTCACAGCCGCGTTTACCCACATGCTCCGCAAGGAGCTCAAAGTCCGCGACTCGGACGGCGAGCGGCGGCGCGCGCGAGAGGAGCAGGCGCGAGCCAAGCTTCTCGCCCACTCGGCTAACGAGCTTTTCCGCGAAGACAAGAAAAAGGTGCTCAAGAAGCGGCAACCGTTTGGCGCCTTTTTCCTTGTTGTTGTCCTTGTCATCATCGGCGGCGTGCTCATTGGCGTCTTTGCCTTTGGCGCGCGCTCGTCCTCGATCGACATTGACGAGTCGCTCCTCAACGCGCAGTTTAGAAACCTCGCCAACGAGTCCATTTGCTACTCGGAGATGTCGTTGTACGCAGAGGCGCCGTTGTGGACACATCTCATCCGCGGCGCGTTGTATCCGATCGACGAGCCGATGCCACTGTTTGTAGATGTGCAGTTTGACTTTGTTTCGTACTCGCCCACGGCAGTCTCGCCGACGCTCACCCAGCACTGGCGGATCGGAGCACGATCGATGTTTGTCAACTTTGGCCGGTGGGAGGAGTTGGCAGCGTTTGTGCTTTCGGGCTCGATCTTCCGGACCAACGCCAAGTCGCTGCACTTTGTGATGGACGAGGCCGAGCTCGAGTCACAGCTCGACGCAGATTGCACAGCAGCGATGCTGACCGGGGTGTACAAGGGCAATGGGCTGCAGTCGCGCGCAGCGATGGCCTCGTTCCTCTTCGGCCTTCTCCTTGAGCAGGGTCAGGACTTTCTGCACTCGGCCATCTGCCCGATCACACCGTCTGGCGAGCTGGCCAAGGGCGAGTGCTTCAAGCGGACGACGGTCGAGTCGTCGCTTCAGTCTGTGCAGACGTTTGAGCCGAAGCACACCGGGCGGAACATGGTGTATCTGGCATCGCTTGTCCTCGCGGTCCTCCTCACGCTCGCTGTCTTTTACTTCTGGGACTCGTTTATCGGCGGTCTCGAGTCGCTGTCTTTGTCCGGGATGACGGGCGCCGGCTCGTTCAGCATGGAGGAGGATCCGCGGTACTGGTACACCATCAATGCCAAACTCATGGGCTTTGCGGTTGTGCCGCTCCTGGCCACGACCATCCAGTCGTCGCGGACGTACTTTTTCTCTGTCCTCCTTGGCCTCGGACTGTTCCTCCTTGTGCAGGCACTCATTCCACGGTCGATGCTGGATCTGACGGATCCGTCCGAGTCGACGTCGTCGATCCAGTCGCGGGTGATCATGGGGCGCTGGGCGTCGTTTGACACCGCCGGACGTGGGCGGCCACGCTCGTACCAGGTTGTCTTTTGGCTTGTCTGCGTCTGCCGGACCATCGTTGCAGGGCTTGTGGGCATGTTGTACGGCGGCGGCGTCCCGTACTTTGTGCTCTCGTTCATTTTCCACCCCGCCAAGACTGAGCGGATGCTGATTGTGGCGGTTGTAGTGACGGCGACGTTTGTGGTGGTTGTCAACTGGCTCATTGCGCTGGTTTGGACCTCGTCGGTGCTCTACAATGTGTACGACCAGCTGTGCGAGGCGCACTCGATCTCGCACCTCCCGCTGCAAGCGCGCAACGAGCTGCAGCAGTTTGCGCGGGCTGTGGAGGAGTTTTTCCCCAACGCCGGCTCGGACGTCGACGATGCGCGCGACCTGCTTGTCTTTTATCTTGAGACGGTGGCGACGGTCAAGTACCACTCGGGACGGCTCAAGATGGCCGGCATCGGAATCCCGGAGCTGCCGCTGCTTCCGGAGGACGAGCTCGACCGGCAGGTGAGCGGAGAGAGCCAGACGATCTGCGTGCTGTCACGCGGCGGCGCCGAGACGCCGTTCCGTGTCTCTGACGAGCCAGTCATGTGGGGTTCGCTTGACACTGGCGTGCTGCCTGGCTGGCAGCCCACATCGTCTTCGTCGTCGGAGGAGGACGAGGACGGCATGACATACATCCGGCTCTCCGATACGGCACTGCATGAGATCGACGACCTGTTTGATACGCGGCGAGTGGGCGTTTTCTCTATCATCCAGGTCCCGCGATCGATTTCGCTGGGGATGATGCTTGTGCTTGCGTGCTTCTTTGCACTTATGATTCCTGCGCTTCTCAACGTGGTCAACCTTGACAAGGACCAGTCTGTGCTCTCGACGTTTGGCACGCTCATTGTGGGCTTTTCGGCCATTATCGGGGTAGCACTCCAGTCTGAGACGCAGCAGGAGCGCAACACGTTTATCGTGGCCGAACTCGACGACATCGTGACGACTGAGCTCGACGCGCACAACATGGTGCGGTCTTCGGAGACCGACCAGCTTGCGCTCCAGCAGTTCAACGTGGTCATGAACCGCGATGAGGACTCGGGCCATATCGACGGGCTCATTCTTGTCCGCGACATCGAAGGGTTGCGGACGGACCAGGGCGAGGCCGGCGATCTCACGCTGGAGGGCAATCCCGCGACGCCGGTAGTCGTCCGCGGTGCGTCGTTCACGTCGGTGCCGGTGGCAGCCGGCGGCGGAGTGGTTGTGGCGGTCGATGCAGCGAGCTCGTCGGGCTCGGAAGGTTCAAGCAGTGGGTAAGGTGATGAACATAGTCGATGGCCCTGAAGAAACCAACATTTGCACATAACAGTGACAGGTTGCCGATCACGAGGCCGGGGCGCGGCGGAGGAGGTTATGGTCGAGGAGGCCAGAAAAGAACTCGATAGTGGCGTGGTCGGACCAAGCCGGGCCCCAGACACCGGCGTGTTCGAGCCAGGCACAGTGGCCGCCGCGGCGGGTGATGGCGGCCATGGTGTACGGGTTGGCGGCGATGTCGTCGGTGGGGATGATGGGCTCCGGAACGATGGGGTCGTCTGCGGCAGAGAGGAAGAGGGTGGGGATCTTGATGCCGGAGATGCGGCCAGCGACGGTAGCATGACGGTAGTAGTCGTCGACGTCCTTGTGGCCAAAGACCGGGACGGTGACAGCAGCGTCAAAGTCGCGAACGGTGCGGCAGGTGTCGAGGTCGGCCGGGTTGACTTGCGGGTGGTGGGCCAGCATGGGGTGGCGCTTGGCAAAGCGGACGAGATTTGCGGTGAAGATGCGCTCGTAGATCCAGGGGAGCGAGTGCTCGGGCTTGCGGATCATGGAGAATGGGCAGCAGAGGGCGACGGCGGCGTCGACAGGGGTGGCCGAGCCAGCGTCGCAGAGGTGGCGTGAGAGGATGTTGGCACCGAGCGAGAAGCCGACGGCAAAAAGCGGCGAGTGTGGCGCCTTGGCCTTGACGTGGGCGAGGACAGCGTCGAGGTCGTCGGTGGCGGACGCTGAGTAGCCGCGCGGGGTGAGGACGTCGGTCCCGGCAGCACCGCGGTAGTTGAAGACGAGCGGAGCCCAGCCCATAGCAAGTGCCGATCGAACGGCGAGACGAACGTAGCCCTCATCCGAGCCGCCGGTGAGGCCGTGGAGGACAAGCATGACCGGGGTGTGCGGGGTGATGTCAGCCGGCTTGGTGGCCCAGTCGAGCGCCACCATGCCGCCATCGGCGAGAAAGAGCGAGGTTCGTAGGTAGTCGACGCGCGGAACAGGCCGGAGACGGGCGGCGAGCACCGTCTGAGTATGGCCACCATCAAGGAGGAACGGCGGGTAGTACGGCTCGCGGAGAGTGGGCAGCGCGTCGGCGGCAAGCAGGACTGAGTGTGGCGACGATGGCGATGATGGGACGACAAGGGTCGGCGGCTTGGCAGCGGCGGCAAAGTAGTGGATGCCGTATAGGGCGGTGGCCGAGGTGGTGAGTGTGAGGATGGTGGAGAGGGTGGGCGATGTTGGCGACACGCCCAATAGCAGCGTTGATTGGAGGGTCTGCAGCGGTTCGTGGCGTGAGCAGGTCATATCCATTGTTGTTGTCAGCGCGATGATGGTTTTTGTCGTCGTGTCGTTGTTGTCGTCGTGGCGTTGTTGTCGTCGTGGCGTTGTGGTCGTCGTATCGTTGTGGTCACCACCATCGCCATCGTTGCAATCATGATGATGATAGTTGTTGTTATTGTTGTGGTCATTGCCATCCATCGTTGAGATCATAGTCATTGCGGTTGTTGTCATCATCATGCCCATGCCCATTCATCCCATCCCATGTCCCTCGGTGAGTCTCGGCCCGCCCGCCCGCCCAGGATCCCCTCCCCCTCTCCCCTCCTCACGTACCAGAAGAGAAACAAACGATGTCCATGGCGACCGCAGTACCTTGCCGAACATGGTCATGGTCACTCCTGGAGGGACTGTGGGTCAGGTGTCCACCAAGTGCCCTTCTCTGTTTCCCCTGCTTGCTCCACCAGTGCTTCTCGCTCACTCTTCGCGCTGCTGCTGTCGTCATTGCGGGAAATGCCGAGTTTGCGGCGATTGGTGCGGCGTTTCGGGCAGGCGATGGCTGTCGCTTCCTGCTCTCTCCCTGGCAAGTGCTATCACAGATCGAGTACAACATAATGGTTGGTGTTCTGCCAAGTGGGGCTCCTATCGCGGGTGCTGCTATGCGTTCAATACTATCGACCCGCTTGCAGTGCATGGCTGCTGCGCAGGCGAGGAGACGGCAGGGATGCGAGTTCGGCTCAGGTGCCCGTGGTGTGCATGCCTGTCGGATCGGACACGAGCCACGACGTTGTTGGATGTCTGAAAATAGTCAGCTCTCCCTCTCTCTGCCTCTCCTGCACCTACTCTGCACCTAGTCGTGCTCAGGTGCGATGCAGGAACGAAAGGCGATTGAAACAGCGGCGACTACATGGCCTCGAGATCATCGAGCGAGGTTGCCATGCCGATGTACGATGACTTGACGAGGCGACGTCGGTCAAACTCCTCCTCGTCGGCGCGCGGATTCTCTTCCATGTCGGTGTCCATGGCGCCGAGCGAGGCAAGCATCCACTCGAGGTCATCGGCGTTAAAGCCGAGCCCGCCCGGAAGCTGCTTGATGGAGACGAGCTTGGAGACGAGGTTCTTCTCGTGGTAGAAGAAGATGGACGGCACCAGGTCGTTCGGGTAGTTGGGGATGGCTGCCGTCGAGACAATGCGCAGCAGTTTGACCGGGACCGGCCGCGATGCCGCGAGGCGCTCCATGGCGGCGTGCACCACCCGGCACGCCGGATTGTCGTCCTGGTACAGATGGAGCACAATCCAATCGCTGCACTCGGATACCTCCTTGATGTACTCGGACTGCGAGATCTCAGTCACACCGCGCGACGCCGACGCCATCTGTGCCCGAAGCGCGGCCAGCCGCTTGGCCTTGATCATCTGCAACACCGCCAGATCATCGTCGTCGTCATCGTCCCACTCGTCCAGATCATCCGAGCCCATGCCCTCGGCCTTTTCCTCTGTCAGCCGCTTCCCGTTCCCGACATCATACGTGACTTCCTGTGACCTCCAAGCCAGAGAGTATGAGTGGCGGGGGGGGGGCGGGAGGGGGGGGTGGGGGGTGAGTTTCATCAATTTTCCCCCCCACCACCTGCTCCACAACGTCCCTTCGTGAAGCTAGGCCTCAACCCAGGCCAAGCCAGCCACAGGCCTTCTCTTGGGCCAGTAAGCTCCTCCGCGTTCTTCTCAGCTTCAGCATACAGGGTAGTACGGCTCGGTCGGCTCGGGCGCCTTCATGTTGCCAATGCGGATCTGGGCCTCGTCCCAGTCGGTGAGTCCTGCGGCCATGGTGGTGTGGGCAGAGTTGAGTGGCTTCGGCGCGAAGCGTAGGTCGGGCGTGTGTGGTCTGGTCTGTCTGCGGCAGGCGGGGATCACTTCGGATCGGAGCTCGGGTGGAGGATGCCAAGATGGCGAGGGTGTTTGTCCGGATCAGAGTCGGGATGCCTGGATGAATGCGCCGTATTTGTCGGCGAGGAACGGGGCAGAGTGGTACGGCGGGATGGCAGGGTGTGGCGGGAAGAACGACGAAAGCTCGATGCCCTTGCGGAGCGAGGAGCCGCCATCGACCCGGAGGACAGCGCCGTTGACATATGATGCACCGGAAGAGGCAAGGAAAATGATGGCTGCAGCAACTTCTGACTCGGTCCCGCCGCGGCCGGTGGGGCAGGCGGCGGCGATGGACGGGAGCGCGGCCCGGACGGGCGCCGGGTACGAGTCGAGGCCAGACGAGACGATGATGCCGGGCGCGACGGCGTTGATGCGGATCCCGTATCGGGCCCACTCGACAGCGAGTGTGTGTGTGAGGTTGACAACGCCAGCACGTGCCGCGCCCGAGTGAGCCATGTGCGGCATGCCTGCCCACATGTCCGCCACCACATTGACGCAGCGGAGGCCACGAAGGGCGGCCTTGTCGGGCGCAGCGGCATCGAGGGCGGCAAAGACGCCAACGAGCACATTCCATGTCCCGGTTAGGTTGGTATCGACAACAGCACGCCAGCCCTTGGGCGAGATGTCCTCAGCCGGCGAGACGTACTGCCCGCCTGCGTTGTTGACCACCACATCGATGCGACCAAAGACGTCGATGACGGTCGCAATGCCCGACTCCACCGATGCCAAGTGACGGATGTCCATGACCACGGGCAAGATCCGACAATCATATCCCTCGGCCTCGCCGCGTTCCACCAGCACCTCAGCCGCAGCCTCCAGCCGATGCCCCTTCCGCCCGGCGATGGCCACACCAGCCGCCCCACCAGCCACCGCCGCCCACGCCGTAGCCAGACCGATGCCCGACCCACCGCCAGTCACCAGCACCACCTCGCCCCCCAGCACATCGTTCGCATACACTGACGAGCCTCTGCCAACCATCTGCTCGCTACCTCTCTCTCTCTCTCTCTCTCTCCCACCCCGTGCTGCAACTGCACCGAGTGGAGACTGTGTCCCTCAGACTCGCCCAGTCTGCCCGGCAGGCTCGGCGTCTCTCCCGGGCCTGACACCACCTAAGCCAGACTCTGGATGTCATCAGCAACTCTTGTCCCCGATCATGTCCGATCATGTCCGATCATGTCCGATCATGTCCGATGTGCCCGCTCTTGAGCAGCTTGGGCGGCTCGCACGCCCTTTGCCTCGCCCTCGCCCCCTCATCTCCCTCCCTATCTACCTCCCCCCCCCCCCTCCCCCCCCGCTTCCCAGGTCCGATCATGTCCGAGCAGCATCTCGTGCGTGCGTCCGATCACATGTCCGATCAGGTCCGATGAGGTCTGATGAGCTCAGCTCTTCACAACTGCTCAAGTCGGCTCCCCCCCCTCCCCCCCCCCTCCCCCCTCTCACCTCACTCCATCCTCATGCATCGCCCACCCACGCCCATCCACTCTGACCAAGCAGGCCTCCCTGAAGATGTGGTGGCGGAGCTCGCTGCCGCTCGGCGAGGAGGTGCTGCTTCCGTATGGCCCGAGATAGGCGGGGGAGACAGGAGGGAGGCGAGCACACACTCGGCGACATCAGACAGGGAGGAAAGCATGGCGGAGGCTGGGACCGGAAGCGATGGCGGTGGCAAGAGGTGGCGATGGGCAGGTCTTGCAGCGGCAGCGGGCTATGTTCTCGCCATTGTCGTTGGTGCGCCAACAAGAGGCTGGAGTGACCATGTCCAGACCGTGGTCATGGGATTGGCATCAGGGATCTTGCTGACACTGCTAGCTCCGCCGATCTCGCCGTCGCCATCTCTGTCATCGACATCAGGCTGGATCATCGCTGCCGTGCCCCGAGTGGCGGCCATGACGGTCGCGGCTTCTCTGCTGCTGGCGCTGGGGAGTGTCTCTGCTCTGAACAACGCAGACTTTACTCTCGGCATCCCGCACTCGGGCACGCACTTTGTTGTCGCGCTTGCTGTTGCCGGAGCCGCCGCCATCGCCGGCTGGCTTGTCGCCAGCTGTGCTTCCCGCCGTCCGCCGCCGCCTCCGTCGCGGAATCGGTTGCAGCACGCGCATGCACGGCGGCGCCGAGACCGCGGCAGCAGGCCATCGCGTCCGGTCCCTCCCACCGAGCTGGAGCACACAACATCGATGCCCGGCGTGTTTCACGCTCCGGCAGCGCCGCCTGCAGTGCCAACGGCATCTCCTGCGCGGTCCTGGGCTGACTGGCTCAACCCAATGACATGGTTCGCATCGCCCGGCAGCACGCCAGACGCTGCTGACGCCTACACCTCGGACGGCTCCGCATCGTATTACTCGGATCGCATGACCGGGCGGACGTTGTTCGACACTGCCAAGTCGGGCTTGACCGTCTACTCGGAGTCATGCAGCTCGAATTCGGGCACGGCCGCGGGCGCGGGTGTGTGTGCAGGCGAGGGCGTAGACTCGGTCTCCAGCTCTTGGTCAGTATGACTTGCGCACCATGGCCTCGATCTCGATCGCCAGCACCATGAGGGCGAGCGGAACACGCCCGATCATCCGAAACGTGACTTGCCACGGCCGCTCCTGAACCAATTTCTGCTGCTGTGGCGCACCAAACGGCTTGGCCGCGCTGTGGTGGCCAAACGGCTTGGCCGCGCTGTGGTGGCCAAACGGCTTGGCTCGACCATGGTGGCCAAACGGCTGGTGCGCATGTCGGGACCCGTGCTGGCCCTGGGCAGGTATGATCCGTTCCGCTCGCAAAACCTTGTTGTTGGCCCGCTCAAAGGTGTATGAGACGCTGCCATCGGCGCTCGTGAACAGATCGCCCTCTCTGCCACACCTGAACATTGTTGTCTTCCACGGCACATTGCCGTTGTGGCTGCTGGCGTCGAGTTGCAGCTTCTCGCTGTCCCAAATCCATCGTGAGTTTCGGCCGCTGGAGGCAAGACGGTAGGGGAGCTTGACCTCGATGCCCGGACCGCAAAAGCTGATGCTGCTACCCGACGACAAGCACTCGAGCATCCGCGCATTCCACAGCCACTCGATCTGGCTGCCCCCGTCTGAGACGGGAACCAGCCGACCCATAGGCTTGCCGGTCGGCGAGGGAGGTGCGCGGGCAAGTAGCTTGAGCCCTTTGAGGACTATATTGCGCTCCAGAACAAAGTGCGCATAGTGCCGCTCGATCTCACCGACTGCAAGATTGGCGTCAAGCGACGATGATGGGTCGCACGTGGAGATAAGCATGCGCGCCCGCGCGTACGCCGCGTGTGCGGTGACATCGTCGGCCCCGAGTTGGTCTGCAAATCGCGCAGTGATGAACCAGAGCGCCGCCACGTCGGGTGCCGCCATCAGTGCGTGCTTCAAATCCGGCGCGAGCTTGGGGTAGTATGCTGTTGACGCCGTCCACAGGTCGCGGTCTGCCACCTGCAGCACTCGCTGGCCCATGGCCACAACCTTGGCATGCGACGCCATCTGGAGCCGGACCATCGGAGTCCGCGGCGTGACAGAAGCGACCTGGCTGGCCTTGAACGGCGCAGCAAGCGCGAGCACAGACATCGGCTGCCGCACCATTGTCCCATTGACGGCCTCGGTAAAATGGATACCAGTCGCAGCCTGGACTCGCGCAAAGACCAAGCCGAGGTCGACGCTCGTTCGCAGCTCCGCACCGTGCTCCACGTCCATCGGGTACTTGGCCGCTACATGCGCTACAAACGATCCGCCGCGCGCCCAAACCGTCGTCGCCGCCCGCGACGTGCCCAGCACAAGGTTAAAGTGGTCGACAATTCGCGCCCTAAGCTCGTTCTCGTCGCGCCCGACGCCCCCGCAGTCACGCATGATCTCGCGGAGCTCGACCTTGAGTGTCCGGCTCACCATTTCCGTGAGCAGCAGCCGTCGCAGACGCGCTGCCGCCACTCCGCCCTTCTCTTCGACCAAACCAGCAACGGCGCCGAGGTACCGGACGTTGATGCCCCACTCGTGCAGTGCGTCCTCGAGAATGTCAAGCACGGCCGCATCGAGCTCGGCGGCTCGGCCTCCGGAATGAGCACGCGGCCATGCTCGGATTGCTTGCAAATGGACCGACCTTGGCCCCAGATCGAGGCCAGTTACCTCGCTCGCCTCATCGGACTCGGCCTTGCCCTCGGAAGCAGTCGGCAGAATTCGGGACCGGGCTTCAACCGCAAGTCGAATCTCGTGCCGCAGCGCCTCGCCAGCGACCACAAAATCCTTAGCGAGACTGGTAATCGATGCTGCTAGCTCGTTCCATGTCTGCGGCTCGACGTCGCGTGACGCATGGGCGCCGTCTTTGTCAGCCGCACGCGCTTGCGCCTCAATCTCGGCATGCGCTGCCGCGTACGCATCGTGGAGCTCGCGTGCAAACGCTGGAATGACATGGGTGCGGAGGTGCGCGACAGCGGCGCGGACCCGGGCGTTATGGGTGCTGTGGTCGTTGCGGCCCAGACCGAAACGCGTCTGGCGAGAGCGGGTGCGGAAAGGCAGACACCAGTTCGGGCCGGAGGAGCCGGTAGAGGTGCGAGCCGCGGAGAGTCACGACCGGCTCGTCAGGGGGGAAGAGCCGGGCAGTGTCGAGGACATATGTCCGGCCGTCGGTGCCGACGTGGACCTCGACATCGGCAGCGAGTCGCGTTTGAATGGTGGCCGATCCGTCGCGCGAAGTGACAGCATGCTCAGCAAGATTGAGCCCGACGCCGAGCTGCTCGAGTGCACGTCCGGTGGCGGACTCGGGAGCCGCCTGATGGACGGTGACGCCCGCATCGCTCGAACCGTGGACCAGCGACTCTGGCGGCACAATCGGAACCAGCGCTGCGGCAACAAGTCGAAAGCCAGAGTAGTCAACCAGTGCAAGAAGCGGGGCACCGAGACCAGGCACATATGCTGAAGTCACTGCTTCAGCACCAAGAAGCTCGTGGGCAGCGGCCTTGCCGGCAAAAGCATCGCCGCCGTAGAGGCCGGTCGTGTCGCGGGCAAACTTGAGCAGCATTCCGTCCACAACATACTTGTCGCCACCGGCCACGCCGCCCATCGACTGCGAGGGGGGATGTGTCTGTGCCGTAGGCGGGAGGTGCATCTCGTCGACAATGATCTTGGCGTGGGCCCGCGCCGCCGCCTCAAACTCTCCACGCACCATGGCCAGCTGCTCTTCTCGATCTGCACTCTCCGACTCGAGCACTTCTTGATACATGCGATTCCAATCTACACTGCTGTTGCACTCTGCATTGCTTGCAGCACGTTCCGGGGCGGCGGTCCGAGTCGCCGTTGGCGCAGGGGCCGAGCTAGGCGCACCATCGTCGAGCGGATGGTACATGTGATGCGCCAGCCCTAGAATCCCACCACCAATGCCTTCTCCAAGCCGACCACCTCCATCACCACTATCCAGATCAATCTGAGGAGGACCCAAGGCTGCATAAAATCCATCATCATCATCATCATCACCACCAGCACCAGCACCAGCACCATCATCATCGTGGACCAGAGGCGCATACATGGAGACGAGCTGCGGGCGCACACCAAAGTCAGCCATGACGTGCGGGGGGTGAAGCAAGGGTACGGCCGTCCAAGTGGGTGAGGTCAAGCGAGTGTGGTCCAGTATGTGTGTGTGTGTGTGTGTGTGTGTGTGTGTGTGTTGTGTGTGTGTGTGTGTGTGTGTGTGTGTGTTGGGTGTGGTGGCTGGTCTGGCCATCACCACTTGGTCCATGTCACCCTTTTTCAGGGCCTGTCCACCCCCCCCCCCCCCCCCTCCCCCTCCCCCTCTCTCCCCTCCTCGCCACCACACACGTCAGATGGCCACTATAGACGGAATACTTATTGTCTGATCTCATCCTTTACACCAAGCATGTACCATATACCTTTTTTCATAGCGCTCATAGTTGTATCGTTCCAGCTGTGATATTCTCCTCGTTACAGCCTCTGCACTCTTCGGTCGTGTGCACGGAGAGCCATGTCAGGTGCGAGAAGGGCGACAGGGCCGAGACGGGCGGAGGCAGGGCGAGGGGGGGGGGGGAGGGAGACAGGGCGAGAAGGGGAACTATACGTCACTTTAATTCTTTAGGGCTTCCATGGGTGTGGTGGGTGGCGGGCTGTGCGTGGCGACTGTGCTGGTGCTGGGACTGGCGTGCGTGCTGGTGGGTAGGGTGGCTGGCGAGGGGGAGACGGTTCACATCATTTGTCACTCGCATGACGATGTGGGCTATGTCAAGACGTATGAGCAGTACTACGAGGATCAAGTCCGGTTCATCATCTCGTCGGTCTCGGATGAGCTGGCAAAGGATCCGGAGCTGCGGTTCATCCAGGTGGAGACGGCGTACTTTCAGATGTGGTGGGAGGACGAGAGAACGACGCAGGCGCAGAGGGAGACGATCAAGGCGTTGGCGGCGTCGGGCCAGCTCGAGTTTGTGTCAGGCGGCATTGTGATGAACGACGAGGCTGTGGCCCACTATGAGCCAGTCATCCAGCAGATGACCGAAGGCCACTTGTTCCTTCTCAACACCGTCGGCGTGGTGCCTGCCTTTGGCTGGCAAATCGATCCGTTTGGCGCGTCGTCGGTCACGCCGTTGCTTTGGGCGGCGTCAGGCTTCAACGGCCATGTCATCCGCCGCATCAACTGGGAAGAGTCGTTTGCGCTCAAAGCGGCGGGCTCGGAGGAGTTTCTCTGGCGCGGCGACGCTTGCGCGCCTGCATCGCCGGCCTCCAACGTCTCGGACATCTACACCCACATCCTCGGGCTGACGTACTCTGCGCCGCACGGTTTCAACTTTGAGCATCCAGACGCCAAACCGGCGACGCCGGAGAACCTACCGCTGCTTGCCGACGAGTTTTTTGCCAACGTGCTGGTGCGGCTGCCGTGGTATGTCGACTCGGGTCATGTGATGGTCCCTGCTGGTGGCGACTTTGCGTACACCAACGCGTCGCTGATGTTTCGCAACCAGTCGGCAGTGGTGGCGTACCTCAACGAGCACTCGGCGGCCAAGTATCGCAACATGACGTTTCGGTTCTCTACGGTGGGCGAGTACTTTGCCGCTGTCCATGCCTCGCTTGCTGCGAGCGGGACGCGAGTCAACCAGTTTGTCGACAAGGACTTTCTCCCGTACATCGAGCTTCCAGAGACTGACTGGACAGGGTTTTTCACCTCGCGGCCATCGCTCAAGGCGTTCTCGCGGGCGCAGGACGCCAATTTGCGCGTGGCCGAGATGCTGTATCTGCACGCGTTTCGGGCGGCAGGGAGTGCGGCGCAGTTTGCGCGGCTGGCGAGTGGCCGGTGGGCGCAGTCAATTCTCCAGCACCACGACGCCATTACCGGGACGTCCAAGCTCCAAGTAGTTGCCGATTACAAGAAACATCTCGCAGAGGCAACGGCCGCGGGCAACGCGCTAGCGTTTGACGCGCTGGCGCACCTCGGCCTCGCTGCCAACGTCTCGACATCGGCGCGCAAGGGTCTTGCGCGCCCGCGCGCAGGCAGTCCGGTAACGTCGGCCGTTGTCGTTTGCAATTCGCTCGGTTGGGCACGCTCGGACATGGTTGCCGTCGACTTTGACGGTGTCTACGTTGACGGGATGAGCGTCGAGGTGAGCCACGCTCGGAGCGGCGCGCAGGTTGCAGTCCAGCTCGACGGCGAGTGCGAGGCAACGGGCACGCGGCCGACGCTTTGGTTCCAGGCTGTGGATGTGCCGGCAGCAGCGTGCGTCACGTTCAAGATCGAACTCGCCGTAGGTAGTGGCGTCGAGCCAGAACCTGTTGCTGGCTGTGCGCGCGTGCCCGCGTCTGATGGGGCGTTCACCATCGACAATGGGGTGGTCGGCCTCAAGTTTGACGCCAGTGCCGGCGTGACCGGAGTGAGGTCGGCCGACTACCGTGGCGGGGCGTGGTCGCTGCTCGACGTGGAGCTGATCAACTACGCGTCGTCGCTCGGCTCGGCGTACGTGTTCCGAACCGACATTGGTGTGGTGTTGGGCGGCCCGGCGGCGCTTGTGCGGAGCAGCGGCGAGCTTGTCGAGACGGTGACCGCAGTGTACACGGTCCACGGCAAGACGACAGTGAGCTGGCGCGTGTTTCATCCACCGGCGCCGAGCGCGGATCAGAAGCGGCGGATCGATGTGGCAGTGGCGCTCGGCCCGGTTGACGCGACCGGGGATGGCACCAATGTGGCGTTGAGGTTTGTGACGGATCTTGAGGCCAATGGCGGGTTCTACACCGACGACTCGGGCCTGCAGTACCGACTGCGGTTTACCGAGCCCGGCTCTGCACCGTCGTACTCGTACTACCCAGCGGTGTCGGGTGTGCACGTGGCGGCGTGGGGCGGCGGCGCTGCGCTCGGCGTGGCTGTGCCGTACACGCACGGCGCTGGATCGCCGAGCAACGGCGCGTTCGAGGTTATGGTTCATCGGCGGATGCTGCAGAACGGGTGGCCCAACGCCGGGCTCGGGCAGGCGCTCAACGACACAACCCGAGTCCATCCGGTTTTCACCCTCGTGGCCGGCAACACGAGTCGCGCCGGTGTGGCGATGCGAACCAAGCTGACGTACCTCAACAACAACCCACTCGCACTGTTCTTTGGTCAACTTCCACCACCCGAGCTTGCCGCCAGTGCCACGCCATCAATCCTGACCACAAGCTTGCCGGAGTTTGCGCATCTTCTTACCGCCAAGGTCCGCGACGGCGGACCGGGCGCGCCGATCATGCTGCGGCTGGCGCGACTTGACCAGTGCGAGACCGAGGGTTCGGAAGAGCGGCTGTGCATCCCAACCGCTGCCACATTTGGCAGCGCCGCCTCGCTCGATGAGCGTTCGCTCACGATGGTCCTGCCGCGCGCCAAAGTTTCACGATGGAGCTGGCCGGCGCCCAACCCTACAGCCGAGATCGACGCTGGCGGCCTTGCCGGCGACAGCGCGGTCGACACCGAGTGCGTCGCGCTCTCTCCGCTGGAGATCCGTGCCTTTTTCCTCCATCCAGGCGTATGAGCGCACCCACGCCACGACAGCTGTTCACTGAGTTGAACCCGACGAGGATAGTGAAAGTAGCCATGATAATGATGATGGGAGTGACGGTTGCGACGAACATCGCCATGATGTGACAACGGTTGTTTTTGAATTTCGATCTCTGTCGCAGTCGCCGTCGTCGCGTCACACTTGACCCATCAACCATGTTCTGGGGTACGTACCACATCAGCGCAAGGACAAGATGGTCCTGGAGGCCATAGCCCATACATCCACACTAGCCCCCCCCCCCCCCACTATCTGAGTGATACTAGCCATGTGGCTGGCACTGTCAACTCTGACGGGAGTAGCCTTGCGAGTATGCCATGACCCAGGATGGGACAGCAGGCGAGAGGGAGAGGATGGCTTTGGATGGGCCACGATGACGACGACGACGACGACGACGACGACGACGACGACGACGACCACCCCCCAAACACCACCAGCCAGTGACTAGAGAGGGAGGAAGGGAGAGAGAGAGATGAACGGATGGGTGAAGTCATCCACATTGATATGTATGGTCTGTGGGCAAGTGTATGCCTGGGGGGGGGATGGTCTGTGTGGTGGCTGTCTTGAGTCTTGTCAAGTGACAAAGAGTGTCTGCATCCAAAACCCGAGCCATGGGAGAGGTACCACTCGAGGTGGGCCACATGACGGGATGCAGGTAGTATGGAGAGCAGAGTGGAGGTGGAGGAATAGCAGGTTGTGGCAGATGCACTTATGGTTGTTGTGGTGGTAATGGGATGGGTTTATACCTCGTGTAGGACTGGAATGCTTCCCGGGGAAGACGTACTCGCAGTCGCCCGAGGTGCCGACGCGGCTGTCGCAGGCGTGCCTGGCGCACGATGCCGAGACTGGTGCGCGTGCGACGGTGACGTGCAAGGTTGACGGGCACACGTACAACCTGTGCACGCTCGAGGCTGGGCGCACCGACTCGCAGACGCTGGATCTGATGTACGGCGCGGACGTGCCTGTCTCGTTCTCGGTCATCGGCGACGCGACGGTGCACCTCTCGGGCTACGTCATGGTTGACGAGGAGCCTGAGGAGGACCATGGGATGTACCTGTCTGAGGAGCAGCTGGAGGACCTGCGGGAGCGCGGTCTGCTCGACGACGACGACATTCTCGACTCGGACGAGGAGATCGAGGAGATGGACGAGGAGACGCGGGCCAACACGCTGATGAACGCCATGTTCTCGGGCAAGGGCAAGGGCGGCGACAACGAGAGCGACGACGACGAGGGTGATGACGAGTACGTGCCGTCGGGCTCCGAGGAGGGCGACCACGACCTGCCGGCGGGCTCCGAGTCGGACGACGACGAGGCGCTGGACGAGGAGGAGATGATCCGGCAGTACCTGGCGCAGAAGAAGCGCAAGGCGCCGGCTGACGAGGCCGAGGGCAAGAAGGCGTCCAAGAAGGCCAAGAACCTCGAGGCCGAGGCTGTGGAGAAGAAGCAGAAGGCCAAGAAGGAGGCCAAGGCCAAGAAGGAGGCCAAGGCCAAGGCGGCCAAGGAGGCCAAGGAGGCCAAGGAGGCCCAGGAGGCCAAGGCGGCCAAGAAGTCCAAGGGTAAGGCCAAGAAGGTGACGCTCAAGAACGGGCTCTGCTACGTCGATGTCGAGGAGGGCAAGGGCGCGGTGGCCAAGAACGGGCGGACCGTCACGGTCAAGTACATCGGCAAGCTCAAGTCGGGCAAGAAGTTCGACTCGAGCAAGTCGTTCTCCTTCCGCCTCGGTGCCGGCGAGGTCATCCAGGGCTGGGACGTCGGTGTCAAGGGCATGCGCATCGGCGGCAAGCGGACGCTGTACATCCCGGCCAAGTTGGGCTACGGCTCGCAGCGCGCCGGGCCGATTCCGCCCAACTCGGAGCTGATCTTTGACGTCTGCCTTAAGGGTGTCAACTAAGATGCGGATCAAACAGTCTCTGTCGTGTGTGCATTGATGATGTGTGTAATGAGGGGGGGATGGGGAGGGCAAGGAGGGAAGGGATGGGAGGGGTCACAAAGCAAAAGAGAGAAGGGAGATCTACCCCCGGGCTGACTCGTGCGCGCAGGATGTCTTCCTGGCCCGAGTGGCAATACCGGGGGATATAATACTTTTTGATTAACTTTCCTCACCCTGATCCCGCTCCCCTGCCCACGCCGGCCATCAGAACAGTATGTGGCGAGACACTCTCCAAATGGGTTTGCATCACTCTGCCTCTTTGCCACCTCTCCTCCCGTCCGCACCGCACCGCACCCTCCCCCCCCCTCGCATCCCCACCCCAGGTCACCCACTCGCTTCTACTCGCACGGCGCAGTAGCCGGCCATGACCTCGGTCTCGGGTCGTGTCCCGCTCTCGCCCGTCCCGCCGCCTCAACCAATCCCCACTGGCTCTGCCCCGCATCTGGCTCACGCCATGACCACCGCTGAGCCGCCTGTCGACTTTCCCACTTCAAGCTCTGCATTCTAGGTCCAGTTGCCGTCCGTGATGCTCTCAAGGCCGCCGTCCATCCGTTCTGCATTCATCGTCGCTGTGTCCGTGCCCGCGCCCGCGCTCTTGGTCTCAGCCCCGACGGCGATGAATGCCATGGCGCTGGCGACGGTGAAGGCGATCATGACGATGACGATGACGATGACGATGACGATGACGATGACGATGACGATGACGATGCTCTTGCTACCCGGCACTGCTACAACGCCGAGGGCACGGGCCCGGTCCGTATGGGCTCGTGTCTGCTCACGCTCGTCGACGGCACCGGGTCGCAGGCGGCGGTCAAGCGCGGCGCCGTCCGCCACTCCAACGGCATCCTCGTCGCCTTCTCGCTCACATCGGCAAACTCGCTGGCAGAGACCAACTTTCTCATCCGCGGCGCCATTACCGACTGGGACCCCGCCAGCAAGCTGCCACGCTTCCTTGTCGGCGTCCACACACAGGCCGACCAGGCCGCAGGCGTCGCGCGTTGCGTCGCCTCTGCCGACGTCAAAGCCATCGTCGACGCCTTTGCCTTTGACGACTGCTTTGAGCTTCTGGCTCCCTCGCCCCCGGTGTCGCTCACAATGCCCGCATCCGGAGGTGGAAGGCCAAGGCGGCACGCAAGCGCAGCTGCAAGCACCGGTTCTCGCTCCGCCGCCGCCGCCGCTGTCCACTGACCAGCGCGCTGCGCCCGAGTGCGAGCTTGGTACAGCCTGGCGAAGCAGCAGCCAGCCTCAGCCACGTTCCACCAAAGCTCGCCAACCATGCGCAGGCGCACGCCGAGTTCCTCGCCATGTACGATGCCTTGCTCCGCGAGGTCCACACCCACACTGCCCACGAGCAGTCCAAGCTTCGCAAGGCCATTCTCCAGGACCTATCGGTTGTCAAGCACGGCCTTGTGTTTGAGATCAAGGGCCGGCGCGCCAAGGCGCGCCACGCACGTATCGATTTCTCGCCACGCACCCTCACCCTCCTCACCGCCGACCAAGCCAAGGTCAAGCGAGTTGTAGCCCTGAGTGGCGCCTCGATAGTCCGTGCCGGCCTCGAGCTCGCCATCGCTCCACTCGCCGGGCAGCCGCTCACCATCCGCATCGAGTCTCGCGACGTCTACCGTGCCATAGACTGGGAAGATGCGCTGCTCAGAGTTGCCGATGACGCCCGATACCATGCCTCGCCACATCCGGCCAAGCTCCGCCACCGCGAGCCAGAGCCACAGTCGCAGCCTCCGCCCCAGCCGCAGGTCCAGCCTGCGGAAGCGGCCGGGCCGGCGAGCAACCACCCTCGCTCGCGGCGACCGGAGCTCACTGTCGACATTGCCGGCCTCACAGCAGCCGCAGCCACACGCGGCGCCGTTCAGGCACCACTCACCGCCACTTCCGCCTCGACTTCGTCCGACTGGATCGAGTACTCAACGCCCGACGGCTCGCCGTACTTCTACCATCCAGCAACGCGGCAGACGTCATGGACCCCGCATCTTCCTGTTGCGCCCACAGCGTCGTCGCCTCTTGCCCGTCGCGGTGACGGCATCTTCTCCAACGCCCGGGCGTTTGGCTCGGGCTCAGCAAGCTCGTCGGCTTCCGACTTGGCATCAGAGCCGACCGTTTTATCGCTGTCGTCGTCATCGTCGTCGTCATCATCATCGTCATCATCGTCTTCGCATGGCTACGACATGTCCTCGTCCGAGACTCCGTCGTCAAGCGTACCCATGCCCGATGCAACTGTCACCATGGCGGCAACAGCGGCAGCGAGCGGCAACGAGAATTCGCCGTCGACGGCGGTCCACTTTGACGTCGATGCAACGGTGACGATGGGCATGGGCGGGGCGCGGGCAAATGTCGCCCG
This sequence comes from Thecamonas trahens ATCC 50062, assembly GCF_000142905.1. Lineage (NCBI taxonomy): Eukaryota > Apusomonadida > Apusomonadidae > Thecamonas > Thecamonas trahens. Next base: position 119,572 of record NW_013657634.1, read on the forward strand.
CGACGACATGTCGGTCATTGTTATGGAGGGTCAGCCGCTGGATGAGTGCAACGATGGCACGGACGCTACGCTGACAGCGTCGAGGATGGGCGGAGCGTCGAGCTCGGGCCTGGACTCGTCGGCATCACTGGCGGTGGTGGCCGCTAGCGGAAGCTCGCGGCCGGCGTTTACCATCGAGTCGGACAGCCTGCTGCGGATCGAGGCGGGCGAGTTGAGCTCACTCGAGCCGATCGGCGAGGGCGCCAAGTCGCGGGTCTTCCGAGCGCTTCTCCACGGCGCTCCAGTGGCAGTCAAGCTCCTCAGCGAGGTCTCGCGTGGGACGCTCACCATGTTTGTGGAAGAGTTCCAGACGCTGCACATGCTCCGGCACCCCAACATTGTCTCGGTCTTTGGCTTTGTGTGGCGCGAGGAGCGGCAGAGCATGGGCATCGTGACCGAGCTCATGTCGGGCGGCGATCTCTTCCACCGCATCCACTGCCACGGTGGCAACGCGTTGCGGCGGCACGAGACGGTCCAGCTTCTGCACCAGGTTGGCCTCGCCCTGACATATGTCCACGCCAAAGGCGTGCCGCACCGCGACCTGAAGCCGTCGAACATCATCCTCTCTGCCGACGGCCGCCACGCCAAGATCGCCGACTTTGGCCTCTCCGGCCGCGTCGCCCGGCACGTCAATCTGCGTGGCGCAGGCACTCGTCGGTACTCGGCGCCCGAAGTGCTGCTCGGCGAGGTGGCCACGCTGGCGTCGGATGTATATTCGTTTGGCGTGCTCATGCTAGAGGCGCTCACAAGCCGCCGCCCGTTCCAGGACGCGACGTCGCGGGCAAATGCGTACGCGCCGCCGCCCGAGCTTGCGCTCCTCGACGCAGCGAGCCCGCCCTGGCCGCAGCCTCTCATCGCGCTTGTCCACGCTGCCATGAGTGGCGTTGCCACCCAACGCCCTCAAGCTGCAGCTGTCGCCGACACGCTGGCAAGCGTGCTCATGCAGTGGGAGCTTCCCTCCACTTTTGGCCGCTTTCGGCTTCTCCTCGTCGATGCGGCGAGCGCCGTCGGCAGCTCTACAAACGTGCTGGTCAAAGTCCGCTCGAGCGCGGATCGGCTCGCCGATGTTCTTGACAGCATCACCGCGGCCGTCACTGCAGCGTGCGGGAGTGAGGCCGCCGCCGCGGCGCGAGGACCGGCCTACCACTACGAGGTCTTCGACGCTGACTTTGAGGCCTGGGTCATGCTCTCGTCGCTCGAGCAGATACCTGGCGGGCCTGCGGACGCACCGGCCAAGTACCGGCTACGCATGGGACTGTCGAGTAGCAAGCACTAAAGCCACGCATTGTACGGTCTACTCATCGTTACCAGACTCGTCCGACGAGTCGGAGTCGAGACCAAGCATACCGCCGAGGTCGGCGACCAGAGCTGCACCGGCGACCGGAGCGACGAGCTTGCGGCGCTTGGCATCGCGCGGATTGGTATCGCTCGGCGGTGGTGGGGCGGTAGCAGGAGCGTCTTGGCCGGCGGCCTTACGCTTGCGGTTCGGCAACGGGGCGTCCGACGGTCCAGCGGCCGAGGCCGAGGCAGCAACCGCGTCGCGGACCGAGGCCGAGACCTTTGCGGCGGCGGCGGCGACGGCATCGACGGCCTGGCGCTTGCGCTCGGCCTTTGCAAGACGGGCAGCCTCAGCGCGCTCGCGCTCGGCGTCGAGGTCTTTGAGCACCTGGCCTGCGCCGTCACCAATGAGGCGCTCGGTGAGGTCGGGCGGAACGGCACCGCCCGAGGCGCGGAAGGCCTCCAGTTGGGCCTCGACCTCGACCTGGCGGAGCCTGCGGCCGTCGAGGGTGCGGCATGCGGAGAAGTTGGTTGTAGGCTTGACCACCCGCCCGCCGGTCTCACCGCGACGGAGCAGGGCGCCGAACCCGCCCTTGCCGCCAGGCCCGCGCGAGAGAAGGCGGACGAGGCGGGCGCCGGCGCCGGCGTCGGCCACACTCGCCAGGTACACCGCCTCTTCCGGGAGGCCAAAGGCGACGCAAACCCCCGCATGGTCCAGCACAGATGGGGTGTCGGCCAGGTGGCCAAGTAGAGTCCCGTTGAGCTCGACAAAGAGCATGACTGGGCCGAGGGGAGAGGGGAGGGAGACGTGGTCGTCGGCGTGATCAACGCCGCACTGACCGCGATCGGCACTCATTTCGCCAATTGTAGGGAAAAGGTCGTGAAACGAGAGAGGGTACACAGCCGCCCACAGAGGCGGACACAGCACGCCGCGAGCGGCAAGGCAGGCGTGTAGGGCGGAAGACGGCGTGGCTGGATCATATGCTTGCAACGTACCGGAATGAGGAGCTCGAGGTTGGGGTGCGGCAGTTTCTGGGCGCGCTGCGGCAGCGTGTGGACGCGGCGCGGGCGAGCAAGTGGCGGGCAGTGACGGCCGCGTCGCGGCGCAAGGCCGAAGCAGCGGCGGCGAAGCGGCGTGCGCGGCGTGCGCTGCCGGGGCGTACGCGGGGTGCCAAGCTAGCAGAGCTGGACGAGGACGTGCCGCTACCGATGAATGTGGACGCATCCGCCCTGCCGACCGACTCGTCCACCTCGGTCAAGCGGTACTCCACCATTGCGCCGCAGCGTGCGGGAGGCGGCGAGACGGTGCTGGCGGTGAAGCTGCCGCGAGTCCGGCGGCTACCGATGCACCATTTGGCACCGATGGTGGAGCAGCTGACGCGGTCTGACGATGATCCGCATCTGCGGTTCCTTCCGTGGCACGGCGACGACAAGGAGGTCAACGTTGATATCTCGCTCTACTCGTCAGTTCTCGGCGACTCGAATGGGCTCGACGACATTGTGGAAATCCAGTTTCTCATCCGCTCGACTTTTGAAGCTTTTGGCAACACCATGGAGACAGCGGCAGTGCTGGGCTCGCTTGTCGGCGCGCGAGCGTACGATCTGCTCCGTCGGTACAACGAGACGGTCGATACGGTGGCACGGCGAGCGGGGAGGGTGGCGCGACAGCAACAAGCAGTGCTGGGTAATGCCGAGCTGACTAACTCGGTCTTGCACCCAGGCGTGGTGCTTCAGCGAGTCAAGCTGCCAGCGAGCGCGCAGTTCCGCGGAGCCGGACGGCGCAGCGAGGACGGCGAGGTGGTTATTCCGTCGGACGAGGCGCTTCACGAGAGCTACCACTCGCTCTTTTGCCGAACGTGCTACACGTACGGGTGCGACCTGCACAGCATCGAACCGCAGAACTTTCCGCCCAAGCCGCAGATCCCGCCGTGCCCCAAGGTCCTGCTCGACATGCTGCATCCGGTCGGGGCGACGGAACAGAGCAAGTTTGTGATCGAGGCCGAGGTGTGGGAGTCGTACGCGTGCGGGCCAGAGTGCCACCTCCACGATCCGCGGGCGCAAGCGCTGATGCCATCGATTCTGGTGCGGCGGCGAGAGATGGCAAGCGAGGGTGGAAGTAGCGGCGCGAGCGGTGAGGCGCGGTACCGCAAGCTGATGGCGTCGCTACGAGACGGGTTCACTATGACGCAGGATCTCCACGGGTGGCTCCCATACGAAATCGCGCTGCTGAGCAAGGGGTTCACCATGTATGCAACCGACTACTGTGCGGTGGCACGGATGGTGCCTGGGCGGACTTGCCGCCAGGTCAAGACGATGCTGCGGGTGATTGGGCTGTCTGAAGAGGACGAGGCATCGCTGGCGTGGATCCTGTACTTTGCAGCGCAGGAGGAGCCAGGCCCGGCGCCACGTCTCGGCATCTCGTCGAGTCAGGTGCAGAACCCTGATGAGATGTCGAATCCGCACTTGCGACCGTGCAGCCACCTCGGCGCGTGCACGGACAACTGCTCGTGTGTGCGTCACCGCGGCTTTTGCACGGAGCTCTGCTCGTGCACGCGCAACTGCCCGCGGCGGTTCCCCGGGTGCGCGTGCCGGAACGGGTGCACCAACAAGTCGTGTCCGTGCCGGATGGCCTTCCGCGAGTGCGTGCCCGGCATTTGTCGATGCCCGTCGAACGATGCAGAGGTGCGAGTGCGGAAGGAGCCGTTGGTGGCAGACTCGCTGCGGCGGATGCTGACGACCGTGGCGTCGTCGCCGCAGGACGAGATGATGCTTGTGCAGGCAGCGGCAATGACCGGCATTTCGTCGGTCGAGAGCGGGTCGGGATCTAGCGAGAGCTCAGGGTCGGCATCGGACTCGTCCTCGTCGACGTCGCTCAACGAGCGGCCTCGGAAGCGGCGGGCTTCGCGGCGGAAGCGTGTGCAGCGGCGCGAGCCGGTGACCGGGACAGCGCCACCGGCAGCAGCGGTGCAGCCGTGCCGCAACCTCGCGCACTTCAACAAGGTCCACAACAAGGTTGTCGTGGGCATATCGACGGTGGCCGGATGGGGGCTCTTTGCCGGGCAGCCGATCTCGCGTGGCCAGTTTATCGGCGAGTACGTCGGCGAGGTGGTCTCGAGCACTGAGGTCGAGCGGCGGCACTCGGAGTACAGCTCGATGCGTATCTCGTACGTCTTTGACTACAACCGCGATTTCGTCATCGACGCCTTCCGCAAGGGCTCTGGAACCAAGCTCATCAACCACTCTGACGAGCCAAACGTCCACCCGATGACCAAGGTTGTCAACGGCGTCGAGCGTGTGGGCCTGTACGCCTCGCGCGACCTGCGGACTGGCGACGAGCTCCTGTTCTGCTACAACTACGACAAGGAGAAGCGTGAATGGTACCTCGACTCGGATTTCCAGCAGATTCTCGAGGCCGAGGGCAACAAAGAGGCGCCACTGGTCGTCGAGTAGAGGCAGAATAAGTAAAGTCAGCCGTGGCCGATGAGCCGTGGCCTGTCAGCTGTGGCCTGTCAGCCGTGGCTGGTCTTCCCGCGGTGGTTCAAGGAGAGGCACTTGACGCTGACGTTGCGAGATGGCCGACGGAGTGGACCCACTGTTTGAGGTGAAGAACTTCTTCCACCTCGGTTGCTACCAGGCCGCCATCAACGCCGCCTCCACCATTGCCGCCAGCAGCCCCGACCTCAAGGTTGAGATGGACACCTATGTCTTCCGCGCCTATGCTGCCCTTGTACGCCCCACCCCGCCCCTGCCACACCACCCGCCGCCCCGCCACGTCCCTGACCTCCCCTCTTCCCCTCTCCCCCCCCCCCCCTCCCCACCCACCCATACACCTCATACTAACCCCCCCCCCCCCCCCCCCCCCCCCCCCCCTCCCCCTGACTACCGATGAGAAGTAACGGCCCGCTTGTGCTGGGCGGAATCAAGGACACGGACGCGACTGCGCTGCTGGCGGTGAGGGAGCTTGTCATCGGCTCGACGGACGAGGTCGGGCGGGCAACGGCGCTGGAGACCTTCCGCAAGTGGCTCGGCGATGGTATTTCTGCGGGGAATGCTATGGTTGTGCTTGGTGCGGCACAGCTGATGGTGGCCGATGGAGCGGTGGATGAGGCACTGACGCTGCTCTCAGGCTCAACCGAGCTCGAGCCCATGGCCTACATGGTGTATGTGTACCTGCAGATGAATCAGGTCCGGTATGCCGAGGAGAAGGTCAAGGCCATGGTGGCGATCGAAGAGGACAACACGCTGACTCAGCTCGCTGGGGCTTGGGTCGGCATTGCAAAAGGAAAGAGTGCGCTTCAGGAGGCGTACCACGTCTTCCAGGACTTTGTCGACAAGTACCAGCCGTCGACCAAGCTGCTCAATGGCGTCGCCGCCTGCTGCATGCACCAGGGTAACTTTGAGGAGGCCGAAGCCGTCCTTGTCTCGGCTCTTGAGCTCAACGCCAACGATGCCGACACGCTCGCCAACCTCATTGCCCTTGCGCAGCACACCGGCAAGGCTAGCGATGTCATCGACCGCTACATGGCCCAGCTCGCCGCCCGCGATGCCGCCCACCCGCTCCTTGCTTCCAAGGCCGATCTCGAGACTCGCTTTGCCGCAGCTGCTGCCGCCCTGTAAACAGAAAGGCATCTATACCATGCCGTCCACCCTCGGTGGCTGTCTGGCCTTTGGTGCCATGAGCCCTCTGTGACCGGCCTGGTGGCGGCCAACTTGTGTCCCAAGTGTGGAGAGGGAGGGGAGTGGAGGGGTAAGGGGTATGGGTTGCAGCTGCAGTGTTGGGTACCACTTGACTTGAGCTTGGGCTAGAGTGTGTACAGGGAGGGATGCGTGTGTCTGCAGGACTTGTTGTGGTTGCTGTGCTGGTGGCGGTTGCTGTGGGTGTGGTGTGGGGCCATGCTGTTGACAGAGGGGGCTAACGGGGGGCGGGGAGCATGGGCATGAGCATGAGCATGAGCATGGGCATGGGCATGGGCATGGGAGCAAGCATGGGCATGGCCACGACCACCGCAATCACGACCATGGGCACGATCACGACCATGGGCACGATCACGACCATGGACACGACCACGACCATGGCCACGACCACGACCACGACCACGATCACGACCACGATCACGACCATGGCCACGACCATGGCCATGGCCACGACCACGACCATGGACACGACCATGGACACGGCCACGATCACGATCACGATCACGACCACGATCACGACCATGGCCACGACCATGGCCATGGCCACGACCATGGACACGACCATGGACACGGCCACGACCACGATCACGACCACGATCACGACCATGGCCACGACCATCACGACGCACCGCCACCCTCGATGCTGCTCGACCTGTTTCTCTCGCTCTCGCCGGCATCAGCAGCGTTGCTCGCCACCTTTGGTACCTCGATGGCCTCAGTCTGCTGCCTTGCCTTTGCGCCGTTCTCCGACACCTCATCGGGCTTTGGCCGCATTGTCTCGGACTTTCTGGTCTCGTTCTCGGTCGGCGGCCTGCTCGGCGACGTCTTTCTGCATCTGCTTCCGGTCGCCTTTGCGGCCGAGGCCGAACTGACCGGCCACTCGCACTCGCATGGCGGCGGCGGCCACGCCCACGGCCATGGTCACGCCCACGGCCACTCGGACGAGCCGCACGCCCACGACTCGGTCGTTGGTACCATGACCCTTGTCGGCATCGTGTTCTTCTTTGTCATGGAGAAGATTGTCCGCGCTCTCTCGGGCGGGCACAGCCATGGACACAGCCACGGGGCGACCAGCGCTGCCCCCGCCGCCGCCGCAGGCGTTGGCGCCGCCGCCTGGCTCAACCTCATCGCCGATGCGGTCCACAACTTTTCCGACGGCATGGCCGTTGCGGCGTCGTTCCTTGTCTCAACCCAAGTCGGTCTCACCACCTCGATCGCCGTCTTCTTCCACGAGCTGCCGCAGGAGATCGGCGACTACTTTATCCTTGTTCGCGCCGGCATGTCGCGGACCCAGGCGCTGCTCGCCAACTTTTTCACCGCACTCGTCGCCATGGCCGGTACCTGCCTTGTCCTCTGGATCGGCACTTCGCTCCCGCACTCGGAAGTTTACATCCTCCCGCTTGCTGCTGGCGGCTTCATCTACATTGCCGCCGCCGACATTGTGCCCGACCTTCACGCCTCGCCGTCGTCGTCGACGCTCCCCATCGTCGTCCTCCAGGTTGCCGGCATCACTCTTGGTATTTATGTCAATACCCTGCTCGCTGCTTTTGAGTAGTCGTCTCTTTCCTGACTCACCAGCAGCGGTATCACCAATACACTTGATGGGTTCCCACCCCGGCCCGGGGCACAAACATGACAGTCGACTCAACCCGCGGGAGCGAGTTGTCGCCGCCGATGCCGGCACGGGGCGTCGCCGCCCGTCCGCGCACCAGCGTCGCCGCATCCAGCTCGTGCTCCAACCGCTGCCGCGTCGCTTTGCGCTTCTGAAGCATCACTGTCTTGGCTATCACCTCTTGCTCCACCCTGTACCGCTCCTGCTGCGCCGTCTTGACGTCACGCATCAGCTGCACGATGATCTCGCGGAGGAGCCCGGCTTCCTTATCGAGCTCCTCGCGCTCCCGCGCCTCAGCATGTGCCTCTGCGTCCCCAAGGTGCAGCTCGTGTCCACCCGTCGACTGCGAACGCGCCAACACGCCACGCTCCGACTTCCGACGCATCGGAAGCGCACCAAGCACGTCGTGAGTGTTGCTGCCGCCGGGTGTGGCCTTGGGTGAGTCTGAGCCCGTCAGATCGGCCAGCGCCAGTCGCTTGGCCTTGGTGGCATTGGAGGCCGGTTTTCTACTTGCCTTGGGCGACACTGCTGCTGCAGACAAGGCTGCTGCCATGTCTGCCGGCTCGGCCGTCAGGGAGCGGCCCGGTTTGACGCGCTTCGCCGCCGTCTGCCCCCCTTGTCGAGAAAGTCATTGATCCGCGACTCGTGCGAGGCTTGCGAGGCAAGAAGATGAAGCTTGGACGAAGCCACAGACTTTTCTCGGAGCTGAACATGGAGCGACGACTTGCGCTTGCGGATGAGGTTGTTGACCGCTTGCAGTGACGGCGAGCGCCTGGCAGACTTGGCCCGCCGTGCCGGCGAGTCTAATGAGGCCTCAATGACTGCCACAGGCTCCCGCAGTAGGTTGGCGTCTGACGCCGACGGCGTGAGCAAGCTCGGTGAGAGCTTGATGATGCCCGAGTTGACTCTGGAGAGCGGCGTACGAGCCGAGTCGAGAATGCTCTTGGACGCCGAACGGTACTTGGATGCGGCACGCTGCTTGGCCTCTGCGCGGATCGCCATTTTGCGGCGGTTGACCAGTTGCCGCTTGCGGGCGAGCGAGGCACCGCCTATTGACGCCGGAAGCCCCGGCTTGGCTGTCCCACGGAGGCGCCGAGCTGGCGGCGGCGCGGTCCGCTCGACAGTCACGTTGCCGCCGTAAAGGAACCAGACCTCTCCAGTGTGCGATATCTTAAAGTACAAGCACATCTTGCGGATGATGTAGCCCTGGGCAGACGAGGCCTCCATGTGGCGGGCAATGCGGATGGCCTCGGCGCGGGTGGCGGCAATGAGCGCCGGTGAGCACGAGAGATGGGACGGATCAACCTGCGACATGTAGCTTGGACCCACAAAAGCGGCCAGCCGGTCGGCAACCGGAACCAGCGAGTCGCGGAAGCGAGCAGTGTTGACCCGAACGTCAACCACGGCGTCGTTCTGTGTGAAAGTGACCCGCGAGACGGCGTTATGGATGCCGTATGGCCGGACAAAAGCCTGCAGGATACCGATGCGCGGCTTGGACTCGGGCCGGTCGTCGCGGAGGTACGTCCGCAGCTGTGGAACATTAAAGTGCCGGACGGTGACATGGGTAGGATCCGAGTGGGAGGGGATGAGCAGGGTGGCGACCACCGGCAAGTCGCCGACTTCGCTTCTGAGCCTCTGCTTGGACGCGGTCGAGGTTGTGACCGAACCTGATCGCAGAGCCATGGATGACGTCGGCGGCGGAGCAAGACCTGATGGCCCATTCGCAGTGGCGTGGACGGCCAGGAGTGCTTCCAGAGCATGGGCCAGGGTCAGCTTGTCGGCGTTCTTGCGGAGAACTGCGCCGGATCGCGAGACAAAGTACCATTCGGCGAGGGCGTGGTTGACAAAGACAAGTGTGTGCGGGATGTTGGCCACAAGGCGGTCAGCCATGGTGTCCTTGCGGTACCACAGATGATGATACAGCTCGGGGACCACAGTGGCCGTGGTGTGCCTCTCCAGGTCATGACGGGCAAAGGCCTCCCGTCGGCTGTGTGACGACTTGTACGGGTTTCCCCGCTCCTCCTCCCAGCCCCCTCTCCACCCGCTGCCCTCTCCGTCCTTCCTTCCTTCCATGCTGCTGCTGCTGTGTGCGTGGAGGGGGTGAGTGGTGTGTGTGTGTGTGTGGCTGGCTGGCTGGCTTTGGTGCTGTCATTGGTTGCTGTGACCGGCCAACGGTTTTGGCCGTTCGTCACGGTGGAGGGCAGGCCGGAAAGGGGGGGTACGACTCATCGCGGCTGTGGTGCGTCTACTGGGTGTTAAAGAGGGCGGCACGCTCGTCCGAGGCAAGGAGGTCGAGCTCGGCGGCATAGAGCGAGTCGAGCTTGTCGAGCTTGTCGAGCTTGTGCTGGAGCTTGCGGAGCTGGATCTCGACGAGCGAGGCGAGGCGGTCCTGGATCTCGGCGTCATGCTGGGCAGCCTTCATGCGGGCGCGCATAGCGACCTCGACGGTACTGGTAAATGCGGCGGCGCGGTTGGTGACGAGGGCCGCCTCGGCGGGAGAGAGGCCGTGTGAGGTGAGGAGGTCGCGGGCGAGCTCCGGCGCAGGCGTGGCGGCGTCGGCGCCTGCGGCCAGCGCGGTGTAGGCGGCGACGGCGGAGAGCTCCGGCGAGACGGCGGCGGTGAGGAAGGCAACGACTGACATGGCCGGGTTGGGCGCGCGGACAAACGGCTTTGGCTTCTCGCCTGCCGACGAGAAGAGGAACGGCTCCTCGATGGGGAGCTTGAGGATGCGAGCAACGACCTCGGCCTTGGACTTGGTGCCGACGGCGCGGGCAATCTCGTCCCAGGTGGCGTCGGGCGTGGCGGCGACGGCCTTGACAAGCTTGAGCGTCTCCTCGTCGGTCCACTCGGTGTCGAGGGAGATCGACGACGGCTCGGGCCCGCGGGTAAAGGCGTCGGCGTCGATGCCCTGCGGCATGCGCTTGTTGCGGAAGCAGCTGTCGCAGAGGACGAGCGGCTTGGAGGTGGCCGGGTGGCGGGCGACCCAGTTGGGCCCGGTCACCTCGTTGTGGCATCCACCGCAATGGAGGACGAGGTTCGGCAGCGGGCCAACAACGTTGGGCTTGGTCGAGAGCTTGGAGACGACCTTGCTGGCAGCGACCTCGGGGCGCGAGCGCGAGCCTGCAGCCGATGGCGGAGCCGGGACGGCACCGAGCGTCGTCACAATGGTCTCCTCGAGCGCAGCCTCGCCGGCAGCGTTCATGGGAAAGACTCCACCCGGGGCGTCGCCGATGAGGGCGGCATGCGGCGTGTGGGTGTGGGAAAAGACAAGCGGCCGAGTCTCGGGATTGACCTGGTAGTTGATGAGGCCCCAAGACTCGAGGAACGAGTGGACGCGGAGCATGGCGCCGGCGTCGCCGGTGAGCGAGCGGCGGCAGGCAGTGAGCGAGAGGTACCGAGACGGATCCTGCCGCCAGGTGTTGACCATAAAGTTGCGGTAGAGCTTGTAGATCTCGGGCGTCTTGGACGGATTCGTTCCGTTGAAAAACTCGGAGAGGGCGCCGACTTCGATCGGGTGGCACTCGCCGTCGAGCGAGAACCACGAGGCGTGCGACGGAACGACGACTGTCCGCGCCGCGCCGGCAAACTTGGCCTGGAACGCTGCGCCGAGGCCGCGCCCAGCCTCGACCGCCTTCATGGTTGTGGCGTCGAGGAAGGCTGGGACAAGGTGTGCCGGGGGCGCGATACCCTCGGAAAACGCAGCCGTGGAGAGGTCGTTGGCCCCACCGGGCGTCACGCCCTCCATGGGTGCGGGGCCCGTGCCCGAGCTCGAGCCCGTCTCACCCTTGCCTTTGCTCTTTTTGGCAAGGAGCATCTCGGTCCGCATCAGCGTCTTGGCGTCGCTCCCGACGGCGGCAGGCACCGAGCTCGCGGCCACGGGATCGACCTCGCGGTGGACCGCCCGCGACTTGGACCGCTTCGACGCCCGCGAGTCTGCCGGCGGCGGCGATGATCCCGACCGCCGCCGCTTGCGGGAGGCGGCCGACGTCTCGTGTGGGGCGACCTGCGCGGGCTCGGCGGCCCTTGGTGCGACAGAAGCAGCAGGAGCGCCCGCCTTCTCGGTCGCCTCGTCCTCCTGCGGCTCGTAGTCCTCGTCGTTCATCCACTCGTTGAACCGCTCGGTGTCGGTGAGCCAGCGGGCGTAGACAACGCGCGGGACCTTCGGCTCCTCAGGCGGGTCCGGCTTGACGTGGAGCGAGGTCTCGGGCACCCACTGGTCGTACGAGTCGGGATAGTACCACCAGTGGAGCAGGACATTGCCGTCCTTGGCCTCGATGACGCGGAAGAATTCCTCCTCCTCGACGTCGGGCTTGAACTCGACCGAAGGGATGTTGGGCACAACGCGGTGGGTGGCGGCGGCGGGCGAGTTGACAACCGTCCCGCCATGGCGGGCGACAATGGCAGCAAGCTTGCGGTTCGACTCGATGTCGAGCTTTGGGTCGAGGAAGCACTTGAAGACCGGGAGCTTGCCCGCGGCGGCGAGGGCCTGGGCAACACGGACAACGAGCTCGATGTTGTTCTCGACCTTGACCTTTGAGGCAAACTCGAAGCGGCGCCAACCCAGCTGGTTTCTGGCCTCGTACAGGGTGGCAGCAATGACGTTGAGGCTCCCGCCGACCGACATGTCCTTAAAGGCGACAGCAGGGATCTTGGTGACCTCCGGGACGGCCTTGCCAGTAGCAGTAGCAGCATCGACAGCGGGCTTTCCAAGGTGTTCATCCTGAAAGACGATGAACTGAGTAAGCACCTGAGCCAGTGACTTGCCCGTCACACCCGTCACACCGGGCATGTTGTTGAGTACATCCACAAGCTTCTCAAGTTGGCCCAGTGTGCTGACTTGGGAGAACATGGCCGCGAGGGTCGTCCCCGACTTTTTGGTCTCGCCCGACATCCTCCTTAGTTTGGCACAGCAGTGGTGTCGGTGGGGGGTGAGGGCGGGGGTGTGAAGATAGAGAGAGAGAGAGGGAGTGTGTGTGTGTGTGCGCGTGTGTGTGTAGGTGAGCGGTGGTGGTGGTGGTGGGAAGTGGGGTGGGCTGGTGGGTAGGTGACTGGTGGTGGGTGTGGTGGGCAGAGAGTCGGCGCCGGTCGGTGGCGGGTCAAATCTACGGCGGGGGAGCAAGGCCAGGCAATTGGTCGTTGCTGAGATGCGATGGGGACAGGGAGAGTGAAAGTGAGGGGGGGGGATGCTGTTGCAACAGGAGTTTGTTTGCGGTTGGAAGAGGGTCTAGCAGCAGCCCTTCTTTTTGGACGACGACGAGGAGGAATCATTGACCTTCACGGTGTTGTTGCCCGAAGATGATGGGTCTGCGGCCTCGTTTTGGAGCTTTGCCAGGACCTGCTCGGTGAGGGCAAAGAAGGCGTCCTCGACGTTAATATCGGCCTTGGCCGAGGTCTCGTAGAACTGCATGTCGTACTCGTCGGCGAGAGCTTGCCCACGCGAGGCCTCGACGACCTTCTTCTCCTTGAGGTCACATTTGTTGCCGATGAGAATCTTGCACACGCCTTCAGCAGCGTGCTCCTTGATGTTGCGGATCCAATGTCTGACGTTGTTGAACGAGTCTGCGTCGGTTGCCGAGTACACAATCATGATACCCATGGCCCCGCGGTAGTACGACGAGGTGATGGTGCGGAACCGCTCCTGTCCGGCCGTATCCCACACCTGCAGCTTGATCATCGAATCGCCCAGCCGGATCGACCGCAACTTGAAGTCTATGCCCACCGTCGAGATGAACGACGGCGAGAACGAGTCGTCCGAGAACCTCAGCAGCAATGACGACTTGCCCACGCCTACACCCGTACCCCGCACCCCGCGCCCCGCACCCCGCGTCCAGCCACGCCCGTCCACGTCCACACCCACAACCCGCCGCGTCGGCACCCATGTCCCGCCGTCCACACGCACGCATGCGCAAGTTCTCCCAAAGTGTAAGTGCTTGGTGTCACCTTCATGGACATACCTCTCAGTCCCTCCTGTGTGGCGGTGGCTGGCGGTGGCGGTGGCGGTGGCGGTGGTGGTGGCGGTGGCGGTGGGCGGTGGCGACGAGGCAAAAAAACGCCACGGGCCATACCGACTTCCTATGACCACACCACCACGGAAGCACCCACCATACACATTGCGGTTGACATTGGCTGTATACTCGGTACGTTGTTGTTGAAGAGGACGGTAGGGGGGGCAGGGGGGGGTCATGGAGATGGCGGCGAATGCCACGGCGGCGCAGGCAAACGAACATTGGTCGCACACGCCATGGGCAAAGGGAGGGAGGGGAGGGGAGAGGGAGGGGGGGGGGGGGGGGGGGAGGGGGAGGGAGGGCAGGGGATGGCGTACCCGAGTCTCCAATGAGCAGGAGCTTGATGAGAAAGTCATGGGTGGCAGACTTGGACGCAGCCATGCTCGTCTTCTCCTGCGCCCAGTCGTGTGTGTGACGGTGTGTGTGGCTCTGGTCATGCCCGAACCATTGGCCCATTTTGACCATTCATTTTGCTCAAGCATATGGCCGCCACCGGCTGCGAGTCGAATCGGATGTAGGGATGAGCAACGGCAAGTTAAGCGATTCACGTATGTGTAGAGAGTGTGTATATGCGTGTAGGAGTGTGTGTTTGACGGACATCGGGAGCTGGGACGCCGGATCAGGGTGTCGACTCGGACGACGCGTCAACGAGCTGGGAAAGCTTGGTGTAGAGGGCGTTGCGGACGCGACGGACGTCTTCAAACTCGTGCTCGTGCATAAAGCCACAGGCAGTGTCGTTGATCTCAAGAATGAGCTCGCGATCAGGCGCAATGTGCAGGACGTCGAGGGCAAATAGGTCGAGGCCGCCCCATGTGTAGCGAGCGACAGCGGCGGCCCACGCACGGTGGTGCGGGAGGACGTCCATGTCCTCAAACGAGATGTTGCCGCGGTTGTTCTTCCATGACGTTGACGAGTTGCGGCGGAAAACACGGACATGGCCGGCGATCCACTGGATGCGATACTCGTAGGCGTGCTCGATGAACGGCTCGACGGTGTAGTACTCGTCCTGGGTCATGAGGATCGAGACAAGATCATCGAGGGCGGCAGCGTCGCGGGCGAGTGCTTTGCCAAACCCGGCATGGGTCGAGCCGACCTTGACTACCGCTGGCGGCTCGATTTCAGGCTGCGGCGAGAACTCGAGGCCAAGCGCGAGCTTGGCGTTGGCGCAGTACCGCATGGGGACTAGCGGCAGCGGATCGACGTCGCCAGCACCCATACCCGGCTCGCGGCCAATAGCCGCCAGCTGAGCGTACATCATGGCCCGATCCATGCCCATGTAGACAGAGTGCAGCGAGTTGACCGCCGGGAGGCGGGCAAAGGCGAGGCCGACAAGTGCATTGACATGGCCACGAGCCGAGAGATCGGTGGGAAAGTTGCGGACGATGACGGCGTGCGGGGTGACCCTGCGCGGACTTGTTCTTGCCTGTGGGTTTGGCGACTCGGGCTCGGCCTGAATGAGGACCTCGACGTGTCCAGACTCTGGGCCGATGGCCTCGACGGCCATGGCCTGCCACGACGCTTGCTCGACCACCAGCCGTGAGCCGTTGGGCAAGAAGAGCGGTGGTGAGAAGACGGCCGACCAGTCTGTGGTGTAGTCAACCACAAGCACAACAGTGTCCGGCACACCATCGGTCTCTGGCGGCGTCAGCGCTTCTGGTCTCGGTGGCCCCGGGTCGGTCTCGTGACTCGTTGCCAGGTGCAGCCGCGGCGACGTCGGGCGCTCGGCGTGCGCCAGTGATTCACGTGCCAACGCGAGGTCTGCTGCCGAGAAAAAGGAGGCAGACATGAATGAAAGTGTGTGTGTGTGTGTGTGTGTGTGTGTGTGTGTGTGTGTGTGTGTACAGTGGTACTGGCCGCGTCGGTTGGGGTGGCCAGGGGGTAGAGTGGGCGTGGTGGTGGAGAGAGG
This sequence comes from Thecamonas trahens ATCC 50062, assembly GCF_000142905.1. Classification (NCBI taxonomy): domain Eukaryota; order Apusomonadida; family Apusomonadidae; genus Thecamonas; species Thecamonas trahens. The sequence continues at coordinate 135,107 of NW_013657634.1, forward strand.
AGTTGCGGCCGGCCAAGCAAACGAGGCCTTGCCGCAGATCCAGGGGCGTGAGTAGGGGCGTGAGCAGGGTCGATCGGGGGGGGGGGAGGGGGGGGTCTCGGCTTGGCGACTCGGGGAGCGGCGTCGATGGCGGTGAGAGTGGTAGCGGCGATGGACGGTAGGCGGAGAGTTGGTGGTACAGAGTTGGTAGGCGGCGGGGAGGGGCGCGGCACAGCGCGAGCCTGCAGCAAGCAGAGCGTAAGGCTCGCGGCGACGATTTGCCAACGGGACGGCGAGGCCGCGGTCTGTTGGTGAGCCGGTTGGTGTGGCCAATGGCGTTAGCGTCAGAGCTTGGCGCGCTTGGCGAGCGGGGCAAAGGTGGGGTCGTCGTCGTAGACGGCGAGTGGGTCGGGCAGAAAGATGGCTTCAGACGGCTGCGACTTGAGCAGGTCGTACGAGGCAAAGGCATCGATCGAGGATGCGGTGATGGTGGGAACGGCAGAGGACGAGCCGAGAATAAGTGACGGCGAGAGGACGGAAGCGTGGCTACCCGAGGCCGCCGACGAGACCGCGGACGAGCCGAGTGGTTGCGGCGACGACGACGACGGGTTCGAGGCCGAGCGTGGCAGGAGCGGCTCAGAGTGCCAGTCGTCGACCGGATCGGTAAAGTAGGGCTTGGCCTCGGGCGCGGCAAGGTTTGCCGGTGGCGGGAGGACGAGGCCGAGCGGAGTCGACGACGACGGCGAGCCGCGCGAGGTGACGGGCCCGGCCGACGGCGAAGGGATGACCGAGTGCAGGGCCGGGTGAATGTGCGGCGATGGGACACCGGTCGGGTCGAGCGAGCTCAGCATCGACGCGTCGCCGTCAAACATGAGCGGCGAGAGCGAGACGGCCGAGCCGGTCTCGATGGGCGAGCCCGAGCCGCCGCGCTTGCGCTTCTTGGTCAAGTCCTGGGCGTAGCCTCCCGACGGCGAAGTGAGCATGTTGTGCGTTGCCGGCGACGGCAGCGGCGATTGGTTGAGATGGTTGAGCGTCTGATGGAGCCGGAACTGGCGAGTGGTAAACTCCTTAAGCAGTTCCGACGTCGGTGTTGATGGCGCAGAATGCGACTGTGCACCGGTGCCCGCCAGGTCGTGGTGCAGCGACCCGAGCGGCGCCGTGAGGCCCGGACGTTGGCCGGCCATCGAAGGCGAGCCAATGGCCGAGTGTGTGCCGGCCCCCCGCGCCACCCCGCGCGCTGAGCTCGCCAGCGCAGCCTCGGCCGGCGTCTGAGCCGTGCCGCCCGAGCCGGGCGAATCGCCACCGGCCTCTTTGCCGTTCCCTCCATTTGCCGCCTTGCCGCTCCCTCCGCTAGCAGCCTTGCTCCGCGCGGCCGCAGCCTTGCTCGCCGCCTTGCTCGTTGCGGCCGTCCCGGCACCCGGTCCGACCCGGGTCACCACCGAGCCCTTGGGGCGTCCGCGGCCTCCACGGCCACGCCCAGCTTTTGCCGCTGCTGCCTTGGCCTTGGACGCCGAGCTTGTGCCTCCTTCGCCTGCATCCGCCCATCAATTCCGCCCCTAGCCGTGAGTATGCTGTCAATTGCTGCGAGGGCGGGGACCAAGGCGCTCGGGCCGTGCAAACAAACGGATGACAAAGGTAGGCTCTGGGTGCAGGCACGGACGGGGGCAAGGGTATGGCCAAGAATAAACAAGAGCCACACCCACACCCACAGGTACCGCCCATACCCCCTGAGGCATCTATCTCGCGTACTCTCCTCCTCGCTACTCTCCTCCATCTCCCAATTCTCGGAGGTGCTGGCCCTTGGGTGGAGGGGGTGGACCCGGGCCGAGGTCACGCTCCCACCGCCCACCCACGGGGGGCGAGCTGATGGCAGGCAGTTGCGACGGGGGGGGAGGAGGGGAGAAGGGAGCACGGACACGGGGTGACTCCCTGCATGCAACTACGCACCCATGGGTGGATGGGAAGCCATAGAACACGCATACTGCGCCGTCTGTGGCATGGGTAGCATCCCATGGCTCGTTCTGGCAAAGGCCCCGCACCGAGCAGTTGGCTTACGGCCTTGCCTCACGCGGAGAACGGGGGAAGGGGGGGGGGGGGAGGGGACGGGGAAGGGGAAGGGGAAGGGGGAGGGCGGGGGGAAAAAGGGAAGGGGGTAGCTAGGCAGGTAAATGGATGGTGGGTGCGTACCGGTTGCCTTGGACGACTTGGACGCCTTGGTCTTCTTCCGTTTCTTGGTGGTAGCAGCCTTTGGCGTCCGTCCAGTTGAGCTCTTGGAAGGAGGTGCTGCAACAGCAGCAGTGCCAGCGTCAGCGGTAGCTGGGCCAGCCACAAAGACGTTCTTAAGCGACTCAATCTTCGACTGACCAAGGCCTCTCACACGCCGCAGTTGGTCCATCGACGTGTATGGCCCCGAGTCAATGATCTTCCGGGCCACACCGATGCCGATGCCCTTGAACTGCCGCGTGAACACCGCGGGGTCAGTCACCGCGTTGATGTCCATGAGAGCGCCTCTGGTAGAGACAGGTGTGAACAACCTTCTTCCCTCGCCGCGCTCCCCACCACACCGCCATCAGCCCTTACCCACTCCCTTTCCATCCCTCCATCCACCCCCCTCCCTACGTCCCCTTCCTCCCCCCTCCCTCTCCCTCTGCCCTCCATCCACCGTCTGTCCCCTCTGCCCTTCCCCCCCCCCCCCCCTGCCTATCCGTTCCTTTCTGTCCATGTCACACAACTCAGCCGGTCACTCGTCGGAACAATGCATCATGTTTGCTGATACAATGATGGATGACAGCCACCATTCTCGGTCTTCTCATTCATGGTCGGACAATTTGCAATCATCATTGGTCCGCCCCCCCCCCTCCAAGACCCTT
>NW_013657634.1:138055-162995 GCF_000142905.1 Thecamonas trahens ATCC 50062
CCACTTCGGTCCGCCCCCCCCGGTCCGCCCCCCCCGCCCCCCCCCCCTCCCCTCCTCTCCCCCTCCTCTCCCCTTTCCTCCTCCACTACTGGTACCACCCGCCTGCTAGAGATTGCACTATGGCATCTGGCTCTCGCTTGCCACTTGACTTGGTTTGACAAGCTGGTCATGGACCGGGGCATTAGCGACAGCGGTGGTGGTGGCAGTGACGGTGGTGGTGGCGGTGGTGGTGGTGGTGGTGGTGGTGACGGCAGTGGCGTGGCACTGGTGGGTCAGCCGGTGGTGGCGATCGCGGACGACGAGGCGGCGCGGTTGACGGTTCTGGTGGAGCAGCTGCGGTCACAGGTGACGGACCAGAGCAGGATCATCGACGAACTGAAGGAGGAGATGGCGGCGACCAAGGATTGCGTCGAGGCTGACCTGGTCTACGCCGGCCTGCGGGGTCAGATCAGCGAGCTGGAGATCGAGCTTGATGCTGCCGGCACTGGGTTCGATAAGATGGTGGTGCGGGCCGAGGCGGCAGAGGCTCGTGTTGCCAAGCTAAAGGCCGAGCTGGCGGAGGCGACGCAGAAGCATACGGCTGCAGTCGAGGCGCTGTACGCCGGGCATAAGGAGCAGATCGCCGAACTCGAGGCCGAGCTGACGGCAACCGCCCAGCTCCTGGATGAGGCGACCGTGCGGGCCGAGGCGGCCGGGGCTGAGCTGACTGCGGTCGTCGATGCACGCCGGGCAGCGGCCGAGTGTGTGGCGAGGCTCGAGGCTGAGCTGGCGGCGGCCGCGGGAAGTGCTGCGGCGGCTGATACAGTCGCTTGCGGGCTCCGGGAGCAGGTCGAGGAGTTGGAAGCCGAGCTGGCGGCGACAGCTGAGAAGCTGGAAGCTGTGGCCGACGACGGCGTTGCTGCCGCCGAGGCTGCAAGCGTAGAGGCTTCACTCCAGCAGATGATGGAGGACGATACAGCGGTGCGGCGCCTGGTGCTCGAGGAAGCGCCGCTGGAGCTGAGCATCGACCCGGCGACACCAACGCCCGCCCTTGTGGCTGCGCTCATCGCCGAGCTCGAGGTTCGCGAAGCCGTAGTGGAGCACTACCGGGTCAAGGACGCACTGCTGAGTCCAGGCCGCGGGACGGGCACGGAATTGAGCGCAAGCTCGGACGCCGACGAGGCGGGCATTGCGGCCGGAGGCGTGTGCTGGCGGTATGCCCGCGACGGGGCGGCAACTCTGACGATGGCGCTGCTGTTGGCGCTTGTGGTTGGCCTCCTTTCTGGCGCTGCAGAGCCAGGGCCGACGTACCATGGCGGTCGGTTTATTCCGAGCTAGCAGGAGCGCGGGCATGCAGAGCCCACGGGCCGAGGTTGCTCGCCGAAAGCGCCGAGCTCGGCAGCAGCGCAAACTCTGTGGCGTTATCCTGGACGTCGGCGTGGAGGGTAAAGCCATTCGCGGCGGCGGCAAGGGCGAGATCGGGCGTGGAGCGTTCCACATACAGATGGCGGAGAGCCTGCAGCGCGTCCAAGGCGGCAGGATCAAACTCTGTCTTGCGGAGCGAGAGATGCTCCAAGGCGGGGAGGGTGGCGAGCGGGGCGAGCGACGGCAGCTGGGTTTCATCGAGATTGAGCGTCCGAAGCGAGGCAAGCGACTCGACAAGGTGTGCACCCGGGACAGCAGTGCGGCTGAGGTCCAGATCGACGAGCGAGGCGAGCTCGTCGAGGACCGTCCACGACCAGTCGTCGACGTCTGTGGCGGCAGCGAGGCGCAGGAGGCGGAGGCGTGACATGTGCTGGATGACCGCAAGATCCAGGCCGACGCAGCCGGCAATGTCCAGCTCGATGAGGCCAAGATTGGCAAGAAAGCTGTAGTCTGCCGACCGGATCAGTGTGCCGGCCATGCGGAGGATGTCGAGGGTAGGCGCGAGGGCGACGAGCGAGGCGAGCGAGTCGACGCAAGTGTAGGAGATGTCGAGGGTTGCCAACGCGCCCAGCTTGGGCAGGACGCCTGCGTCGGGTCCAAGGACAGCGTCGAGGGCCTTGTCCGGCACGCTCGCCATGTGCAAGGCCGTGAGTGAGGGGAGGGTCTTGAGCGCCACGCCGGCGTCGGTAAAGTCGACGCCCGACACATTGAGGCTCACCACAGGCGCAGTGACTCGGCCGAGGAGGCGGAGCGAGACTGGCTCGCGGACGGTACTCCAGTCGACCTGTGCCCGCCCGTCGGCATCGATGTCGACGCCGTACACCCTACTGGCCATGGCGGAGAGGAGGAGAGGAAGAGAGGAGTTGGGTGCTGGGCTCTGGTGCTGGCTCTGGCTTTGCTCTGGCGGCTGGCGACTGGCTACGGCGAGTGCAGAACGGGGACCGCCGGCGAGGTCGGCGAGGCGAGCGGCGAGCGGGATCGGGCAGCCGAGGCTCGGAGCTTAAGCGAGGCAAACTTGGAGTTGAGCGATGGGCGCCTGCGGAGGGCACCGGAGCGACGGGCGAGGTTAATGCCGAGCGAGTTGGCGCCAGGTGACGAGCCGCCCGTGTCGCCGAGGGGGTCGGCGCTGACGCGAGCATGGGCTTTGTGGACAAGCGCCACAAGCTCTGACTCGGAAGGGAAGATGGAAAAGTGCGGCGGTGGCGGCTTGGGCGGGAGGTGTGCCGAGGCATGGGGTGCGGCGAGCGGGTCAGCGATCGCCGAGGAGGCTGGCGATTGGAGCGCCGACTCGACGCGGAGGCGGTTGAGGAGCGACTTGCACTCGCGGTCCCACTGGGTGAGGGTGACGGTGGTGTAGTGGTGGAGGGCGGCGAGGTGGGCGCGCTCGCGCTCGAGGAGGTTCTCCTCGAGGACCAGCCACTTGACGGTGTCAGGGACGGCGTTGTAGGCGTTGATGGGCGACGGCGGAGCGAGCAGCGGCGCCGCCGACGTCGAGTTGCGGCGGGAAGAGTTGACGGCTCGGCGGCGGGCGAGTTCGGCGCCGAGTGTGGCGGCGTTGCCGGAGACGGTGAGGCTTGCTGAGGCCGAGGTGAAGATAGAGGCATTGGCAGTCTCACGGGCGTCGTTCATGGCGCGGCGCTCGACAATGTCAAAGGCGCGGGCAATGATCTTGACCTGGGCCATGCGGCGGGCGCGCTTTGCACGCCAGCCGGCCTGCACCGTCATGGCGGCAGCGCGGAAGCGCTTGACAAACTTGACAATGTCGTTGACCTGCTCAAACTCGCCAAGAACGTCTGCGGCGATGGTGGCGGCCTTGCGCTTTGCAGCGAGGCGCTTCTGAAGGAGGCGGACGGTGAGGGCGCGCTCGAGGGTGTCGACACCGTGTGCCTCGCGGGCAAGGCGGTTCATGCGGTGTGAGCGCCAGAAGCGCTGGATGGTCTGGACGCGCTCCTCGACGCGGGATTTCTTATCGCGGGCGGCGACGATGGCGGCGCGCCAGTGCTCGAGGCGGGCGGCGAGTGCGACGAGGACAAGCCAGGGGCGGGCGCGAGCCTGGCGGCGGGCAAATCGCTGCTCGGCGCGGGCGTCGACGGCGCGGGCATCGTCGCCGAACCGCATCTCGGCCCGGCGACGCAGGAGCCTGCGGGCCTGGGCTTGCTGAGCGCGCTCTGCAGCGGCGATGCGGGCATCGTGCTTGGCACGCCAGCGAGCGCGAGCTGCGTCCATCTCCTCGCGCGAGAGAACCTTGCGGTTTGCGTCGACGATGGACGACTCGTGCTCTGTCCGAGCGAGAGAGTGGAGCGAGGCAGCCAAGTCGGCGAGCGCATCGCCGTCGAGGTGATCGTCGTCGGCATCGTCACCATCAAAGACAGCCATACGAGCAGAGAGCGTTGTGGCCAGAGCCGGCGAGTTGCGGGCTATGGATCGCTCTGTCTTGACCGCATCGGCAAACGAGCGCCATGCACGGCGATTGTTGCGAAACATGGCGAGGCGGCGGGCGACGGCGGTGGAGAGCAGCGACGACGAGGCCGTTGACTGGGCATGTCGTCGGAACGAGCGCACGTCGCCAGTGGTAGCCCATGCAGGGCCAGCTCCCGACTCAGCCCTTGCTCTCTGTCTAGGGTGGCGGTGTCGTGGCATGGGTCTGTTACTGCTCCTCTCCCCCCCCCCCCCCCCCTCCCTCCCCACCCCCCTCCCCACCTCCTCCTCCCCGCCCTACTGCACTCCACTTCACTCCACACGTAGCCCATCCATGCGCCCACACACGGTGGTGGCTGTGGCCGCACTGCTCAGCTTGCTGCTGGTGGTGGCTCCGCAGGTGGCTGGCATGCCGTACGCACGCAAGCGGGCGGCGCCGTTCCATGGCATTGACGGCCTCGCGGCGCCGCCAAGCCGGCAGGAGACCGACGCCAAGGGCCGCATCCATGCTGCGCACGACGTGTTCCATGTGGATGAGCGCGGTGAGACCCGCATGGCCTACTCGGCCGTCCTTCGCCCGCGCACCATCGCCCTCGATCACGCTCCTGCTGTCCACGACATCCACTGCGCCAGGAGCACCCGCTCTGGATCGGACGTCCTGCTCGTCGTCTCGTCGGCGCCCGAGGAAGTCATGGCTTGGCCGGTTGGTGCGCCCGCTGTCGGCGGCGCTCACTTTTCCTGCGGCAAGCCGCTGATGGTCCGCCTCGCGGGCTCGCCGTCGCGGCTCGGATCGTCGGGCGTCGTCTCATGGCCGGTGGTGGCCTCCAATCTCACCGATGTCTTTGAGCACGCCCATGTGGTCTTTCACCACGAGCCGGCTGCCGCGTTTGAGCCGCCGCGCCACGACTCGCAGTCCATGCTGCCGCGGGTGGCACTCGACAAGACCTTTGACGTCTTCAACTTCAACTACGACGCTGACGATGACATTGCCGCAGAGTTTGAGGTCACCGCGGGCCCGCTCACCTGCTACAACTGCTACGCGTACATGAGTGCCGGGGTGCACATGGAGCTTACCATCGCCAACTTTTGGATCGAGAGCTTTGAGGTCAAGGTATTTGGCGAGGCCGCCGTCAACGGCGACCTTGCTGTGGAGAATCCGTCGTGGACCGAGAACATGGACGAGGACCACGCGTTTGATATTGGCGGTGAGATCCCAGGCGTGGCGTGGATCTTTGTCGCCGCCGGCGTGCCCATGCACATCCAGCCCAAGTACCGCCTCCAGGGCATGGCCAAGGCCATGGGCTCCATCACCATGCGCATCACCGCAGGGCTCTCGGCCAAGGCCTCGGCCGAGTTTGGCGTCCGCTACCGCAACAACCGCTGGTCGCTCATCATGGCTCCGGCCTGGGGCCTCGAGCTTCGCAAGCCGCAGTACTTCTTTGAGCAGAAGGACGTGACGCTCAAGGCGTACGTCATGCCCTCGCTCACCATCATGATGTGGCAGACCGTCGGCGTCGGCGTCGTCGCCAAGCCCTACATCGGCTACGAGCTTGTCGACGCCTCGGGCAATGCCGTCAACAACGACGACGCCAATGGCCGCGTCGTTGGTTCGCTCATCGACATTCCAGACTCGCCACTTGCCCGCCCTAACCCGGTCAACTACGCCCCGTTCAAGGTCACCGCCACGACAACCTCGGTCACCCTCGGCTGGCTCCCACCCACCCTCGGCGCCCGCACCTCGGCGCCAACCCGCTACGCCCTCGACCGCTACAAGTGCGGCCTCTGGCCGCTGCCGTGCGCGGTGACAACAAACCCGTGGGTCGCCGTCACCGACGCCATCGACCCATCGGCGCCATCCCCGCTTCGCCCGCGCTACACCATGACCGGCCTCGAAGCCGACCAGGGCTATGGCGTGCGGCTCAAGGCCGGCTCGGCCTCGGGCTGGGGCGACTACTCGCCGACCGTTGTCGTTGGCACCTCGGACGGCTCGCCCTCGCTCGACTCGGTCTACTTTCCGCTGCCCGGCACGTCGTGGGCGACCGGCGACACCGTCGAAGTTGCATGGGGCGCGTCGGCCATGTCCCCAACTGCCACCCTGCGCATCGAGCTGTGGGAGGCCGTCCCGCGGTGGCCCGACGAGCGAGTCGTCACCCTCGCATCTGGCGTCTCGGTCGCATCCGGCGCCGCCAACGTCACCCTGTCGTACGATCTGGAGACCAAGTCCAACTACTACGTAATGGTTGTCGACGAGTCGGACTCGTCCAACACCGCCGACTCGGGTGAGTTTGCCATCCGCTTCGTCTCTTCGCCGGCCAACGGCCGGTTCATTGTCCAGGTTCTCTCGGCCTCAGGCCTCCCCGGCGGCACTGGCATTGATCCGTACGTCAAAGTCGCCGTCGCCGACTACGGCGAGAAGCAGACAGCGTACGTCTCAGACTCGACGGCACCAACCTGGAATGCTGCGCTGGCCTTTGGCCGCGAGATGCCGGTCGACCGCGCAGCGTCGCGAAGCGTCACCCTCATCGTCATGGACGACGACTTTGGCACCGACGCCGAAATTGGGCGGACCGCTCCGGTCACATGCACCTTTTCCGCCCTCGACACCTCGTGCGACTTCTCTCCCAGGCGCTCGACACCTCGGGTACCGTCGCGTTCAGGCTCCAGTTGCTGTCGTCGAGCTCGCGCTCGGTCCGCGACACCGCGCTGGTCAACGCCGAACCCGAGGGCCGCGGCCTGGCAAAAGTCGCGCCGCGGGCAGACACCTGTCCCGGCGACGTCTCTTACCAGCTCTCATTTGGCGTCTCGGTCTCTGCCCGGGTCGCTGCCGTCACCATTCCGGACGCCACGCCCATCATCGGCGGCTACGAGCTTTTCCCTGGCGGCGAGCTCGGCGGTGCCGTCGCCATTCCGCCGACCAAGTTCTCGTGCGGCGTGGCGTGCTCCGGGTGTCGACAGGCGCTGGTCGACGCTGCTGCGGCACTCGGCGAGTCCAGCACTCCGTCAGCCGAGGCGCTGGCAGAACTCTGGGTTGAGCCCGACCAGCAGCGGCGGCCGTCCAAGGACGCCATTCTGGCCGAGCGGCGCAAGAAGCAGCTCCAACAGCTGATCATTGTGGCAGTCGTTGTCGGCGTCGTCATGTGTGGTCTTTGCTGCTGCGCGGCATGGTGCTACTACAAGCGCCAGCGCCGCGACAACGAGTCTCGCCACCACTCGCGTCGGCACGAGGTGGAGATGGCGCCCAAGCCGCCGCCGGTCGCTGCGCCGGCGGCGGCGCCGGCTGCTCCGGTCCACGTCGACCGCGACTCACACTGGTGGAACCCGATGGGCAAGGTCCACATGCCGTGGATGTCGTCGTCATCATCGTCTGCCTAGCACACACAAGTAAAGACTTTACAACACACACTACCAGTAGTCGTCGTCCGAGTCAGAAGAGCCGTTCCAGTCGGTGGCGGTCTCGCGACCACGAAGTGCGGCGATGAGCATGGAGACAAGAGTCATGACGATGACGCCGGCGTTGCCGACAAAGAACACAGTGCCGAGGACCGGGAACTTGATGGAGATGCGGGTGACGAAGCGACCGACCTGCGACATGACGCATCCGGCCTCGATGGGCGCCTCGATGGAGCACGGCTTGGTAGAGCCGTCGGGCAGGGCGTAGACCTGCGAACCAAAGAGGGCGTACTGCGGCGCGAGCTGGACAAACATGACGTTGACGGCCATAAAGGCAAGCGAGATGATGACAACCGAGAGTAGGACACCCTGGGGGACGGTGGCGGCCTTGCGGACACGGTACATGAGGAAGCAGAAGCAGCGGATGCTGACGCGGACAAGACCGGCGGCGGTGGCGAGGAAAGTGAAGAGGTAGACGCCAAGCAGGATGACGTAGTCGAGCGGGAAGACTGTGGCAAGCTTGACCATGAGCATGTCGAAGGGGTTGGAGATCTGCGGACGCGAGAGGACCCAGCCGCAGTTGTAGCCGCAGACCGAGTGCTTGAGGCGATCGACGCCGCCAATGATGAGCGAGATGGTGAGGAAGAGGGTGAGGAGGAGAAAGACAATACCAAAGAGGATCTGAAGCGGGCGGAGGAAGCGGGTCATCTTGGCCCAGCAAGTGTTGCGGGTCGCCTGGATCCGCGCCGAGCGGCGGGTGAGCTGCTTCTCGGAGCGGCGGAGCATGTCGAGCGCCTTCTGGTCCTTCTTGGAAATGCGGCGGCCGGAAATATACTTGGCCTGGATGGCGCGGGCCTTCTCCTTGGTGGTGAGGAGCGACTCGGTGACGTCGCGTGACTCCGACTCGAGGTGGATGGAGCCGGCGATCATGGCCACGGGCATGGCGCCAAAGCCACAGCCGGTAAAGGTGACGACGCACATAAAGCCGATGACGGTGAGCGAGGCAATAGCAAACGAGATCGAAGCCTCGGTCTTGGTCTCCGAGTCGAGCAGGTGGTTGAGGTACGCCTCGGCCTGGTCGTCCTTGACGTCGGGCTTTGCGCCCGAGAGCACAATGCCGATGACGACAAGGATGACAACAATGACCAGAACCGAGATGGAGTACTTGCAGGCAGATGCGACGCGGGCGTTGACAGTGATGTCGGGATGGTCCTCCTCGTAGTAAAAGTAGGCAAAGGGAATGGCAATGAAGAGGAAGAACAGCATGACGCCGTAGAGGACGAGGTACAGGTCCCTCACCGAGGTCATGCGCGACGAGACGTCCGCCGGCGAGAGACGGGCATTGCCATGCTCATCCGACGTTGACGACACGTTGTACACATCGACAGGAACTAGAACAACCGTAAACAGGGCAAACATAAGCGCAGTCACCGCCACCACAGAGGTGAACGTCTTCTCTGGCTCGCGGGCGTGGAAGACGAAGCGGACAAAGGCAAAGGCCACGACGCCGGCCGCCACCACAATGACCGCAAACAGGATCCATGCCAGCACCTGCAAAGGGAAGAAGGGATGAGTGGGTGATGGTGGAGGGGGAGAGAGGAGGGACATGAGGGGGTGGGTGGGTGGGTGGGTAGGGGGCTGAGGAGCCACGTACGGGGATGTCCATGGTGGCACGTGTGGCGTCAAGTCTGGCCGCCGCTAGATGGACGTCGTGATCGACGGCGTGTTCGTCACTTGACCTGGTGGAGAGTGGCGATGGTGATAGAGAAACCTAGAGATGAATGAGAGATACAGATAAAGATAGAGAGAGAGAGAGTGTGTGTGTGTATATATGGGTTTTTCTGGGAGGTAGTTAGTGGCTTGATCGGACTTGATGCAAGTTGGGTATGGCGGCCTCGGTCAGGTGTGGAGCCACTGGCCGACGCCGGTGACTTGGAGAAGCGGAAAGAGGGAGGAGATGACAAGCGAGGCGGCGCCGGGAAGATCGGCCGAGTTGAGCGAAGTGACGTTGGGCGAGACTGTTGCAATGCGCCGGAGGGCGCGAACGCCGAGGCCGCGCGCGCCAGAGAGGTTGAGTGTGGTGATGCGATTGGGACGAGAAGCGTCAACACCGTTGAGCGCGTTGTCGTCGAGATCCAGGCAGTTTGAGATGTCGAGATCAGTGAGGAGAGGGAGCGCAGTGAAGACCAACGGGAGAATGTCGTTGTCGATGTGAGTTCCATGGAGGTCGAGCGAGTGGAGGAATCGCGCAGGCTGCGAGGCGAGGACCTCGACGAGGTCGGACGAGCGGAGAGAGAGCCACGGTAGCGCAAGCTTGGTCGGCTTGCTCACGTACGCCGGAAAGACGCTTGGCAGAATCCACGAGACGTCGTCAATAGTCTCTTCACAGCCTGCGATGTGGAGCTCACGGAGATGGCTCGTCCGCCATCGCAGCAGCGCAAGCCGGGTCAGGTTCTTGGCATCGATGCGGAGGCCGACAAGGTTGACGCAGTTGCGACCGATGGCCGAAACCATGCCGACATTGTGCTCAAGCGGAAGCAGCGCCCGATTGTAAGCCGCCACATGCGTCAGCGACGCCGCGGCGCCGAATCCGAGCTTGAGATCTTCAAAACCGATGCCGGTAAAGCCGCCGCAGTCAACCACTGCGATGCGGGCGAGCCTGACCGAGGCGAGGAGCGTGCCGACGACCTCGTCGGCCAGATGGGCGAGGCCCGAGAGCGAAACGCTCCGCAGACGGTCCAGGTGTGGTGTTGTGAGGAGCGAAGACCAGTTGGCGCCCGTCAGGCGGCCAGCAATCACCAGCCGCGACAGCGCGCCCGACCCGCCGATGACGCCAACCACGTCTTCGTGTGAGAGTTCCGAGACCATGGCAACGTTGAGGACCCGCAGCCGCGTACCGGCGAGTGCCAGTGGCGCCAGCGCGCCCGGGCCAAGGTGCGAGCACTTGCGCAGCGTGAGCGAGGTCAGGTTTGGGGCATGGGCGGCAATAGCGGCGACGCCGTCGTTGGTGATCGGGAGAAACGAGGCGTCAAGGATCCGGAGTGCTGGCGCGCCGGATAGCACAGCCAACATGCACTCATCGCCCATGCACATACAGCCGGCAATAACAAGGTTTGTCAGTCGCGGCAGGCTTGCGGCGGCAAAGCCGGCCCCAGTCACGGCGGTCCTCGCTACGCAGAGGCTGATGAGACCGGTGGCGGCAGCAAGGAGCGCAGCAAGTCCGTCGTTGGAGAGCCCCCGACAGGCCGCTAGATCAAGGACTCGCAGTGAAGCGGCATGGTTCGGGTCAAACGACGAGAACTTGGTGGAGACTGAGCCGGTGACTGCAACCTGCACCAGATTGCCGCCACCGGCGGCAAGAAGAAGGCCGAGCTCACAGTTGAGCCCGCGGGTGTTGCGGAGCGAGATCGAGCGAAGCGAGCCATTAAGCGCCTGTACAACCTGTACAATGCCGAGCTTGGGCACTGATGGATCTGGCGGTCCGTCGTAAAAGGCGGCAAAGCCGAGACAAGAGTCGAGCGTCAGTGCCTCCAGCCGTGGACATGCAGCCGGGAGAGAGCCGAGCAGGGCAAATGAGACGGTGCGTTCCGAGAGATCCAGGCGGCGGAGCGAGGATCGGGCGGCGAGAAAATCCATCAGGCGCTGCGGCGGCAGAGCTGGCGGTGGGCGAACAGTATGCACAAGGGTGGCAAGGAGGTACGGGTCAGTGGCGGCGGTGTGGAGGGCGGTACAGGTGGCCGAGGCCGCAGCAAGGTCCCACACGTCTAGGAACGAGAGGATGGTGCAAAGCAGCTCTGAGGGGAGCGTAAGCAAGGGAGTGGCGGTGGTGGAAGCCATGGCGGAGTAAGGTGGGGATGGCTGGTGAGAACCTTCCGAGTGGAAGGTGGGTGGGCGAGGAGCCGGCGTGCGGCCGGCTGGCTGGCTAGGAGCGCTGACTCGACTTTGAAGCGGTGTGGGCGATGCGCTCAAGATCGACGTCGTTGAGGGCGGCAAGAAGATTGGCGGCAGAATCACGGCGGACCATGCGGGGCAATGAGTGAGATGGGGTGGATGGTGGGTCGGGTAGAGTCGGTTTTGAAGAGTGTGTCGAGCGAGTGGAGATGGAGGGTGGCGGTGCAGCGGCCGACGCAGTAGTGGATGGAGGCAGCAACGGGCCAACAGGGGGAGGAAGGTACGGCCGCGAGGTGCAGAGAACTTCGGCAACTGGAAACGGGTTGTGGATTGGTCGCCGCTTGCGCTTGGCCGGCGATCGCGGTGGGGATGAGCGCTCGAGTGAGGCTGTCACTGACGCGCCGTTGCTGTCGCCGGTCCGCGCTGTCGGATGTGGCGGTGGAGGTGGGGGAACAACGTCAAAATGGCCGGCAGCAATAGGGTACGGCGGCGAGGGTGGCAAGAGCGGCATGATTGAGTCGGTGCAGTCGTCGAGGTTAAGATCGCCGTTGGCCGTGGCAGTGATGGTGTCCAGAAAGCCCATCGGGCGGTGGCGCTTGGCGCGGCGATCAATGCCTTCGTCGTCCGAGTGGTACATGGCTTCGGAGAAGAACAAGTCGTGCGAGGGAGTGATAAAGTCGAGAGGAGTTGAGGGTGGGACAAGCGCGGCGATGGTCTCGAACGCCTCGCTGGCCTTGTCGGTGCCGGGCTGGCTGCCGAGGTGGCGCAACAGAGTCGCCATCTTGTCGAGGACGGCAGCGTGTGAGGTCGCGCGCCGGGCCGATGCGGTGTAGCTCTCCAACAGGGCTTCCAGCGTGACCCTGGGCACCTCGACGTTGCTCCCGGCGCGAATCAGGGCCATGCCCTCGGTCTCGAGCATCTGACGAGTCTTGTGCAGCCCAGCATCCGTCAGCCACTCGAGGACCAGGACCGCCACCACGTCGCGCAGCTTGCCGACTGTACTCGCTTGCCTTGTGCCCTCTGTCGCTTCTGTGCTCGTCCCTCCCGCCTCGCTCTCGGCCCTCGCTCCGCCTTTTTCACCCGAGCTTGTCCTTCCGACGCCCGAGCCACTCGCTCTGCCACCAGCACTCGGTGCGCCACTGCTCTCGGCATTGTTGGACCTCATCTTGGAGAGAGTGACGGGAAGCTGTTCTGAGGTGTGCGACAAGTATCTCACTCTCGTTGCACACTCTTCCTCTTGCGCCTTGCGCTCGTCCCTATCGTAGCCCTCGGCAAGTGCCGTGCTTGAACTTTGTCTTTGGCTGGTCTTCGGCTGGTCCTCACCGGCATCGACTCGGTGCCAAACCACGACCTTTTTTTGGGGAGCCATTGCCTGCAAGCATGGCAGCTCTGAAGAGAACATCCAACTTTCGCAAGCGGAGGCGGTCGGTGCTTGAAGAGGACGATGTGCCCGAGTATCCTGGAGGCTCATCGACAGGGCTGACACTCGAGCTGGGCGAGCTTAATCTCGGCACCAGTCTGGTGGAGCCGAGGAGCCCGCGGCGTAGACGGACAACAGCAGGGGCATCGCTCGACATTTCGGACGACGACGAGGAAGCGACGGGTGGGGACAGAAACGGCGGAGCTGATGTCGAGTCAAGATTCGATGCCGATGCCGAGTTTGGCTTCTCGCAATCGCAGGGCTCATGCCCGATGGATATGACAGCGTTCTCGCCGGAGCGCGGCAGCGGGCTAGCGCCCGTGGCTGAGGAGCCGGAAGCGGTCCGGCCGCAGCCTGTGGTTGCGGACACACCGCAGCTTGCGCGCCTTCCGTCGCTCTCGGCCGAAGTCAACACGACGTGCATCCTGGTGTACGGCCTGGTCTTCGCGGTCCCGCTCAAGAAGCTGCTCGGGCGGCCGCAGCCTGTGGAAGGTGCGCTGCAGAGCGTGCGGCGGACCCGGAGCGGGCGGGTGTTCTTTGGCGAGAGCGACGACGTTCACCGGTACTGGATGAATAAGTGGCTGCGGGCGAATGGGGTGAAGCGGCCGGAGCGGCTCTCGTTTGCCAAGCGTGAGAAGAAGCTGCGTGCGCTCAAGGTGGAGGTGGGCGAGTGGGGCGACACCACCCACGGTGAGCATGGCACGTACATCGCGCTCTACACCCACTCATACACGTTCCACGATCCCAAGGCCTGGGACTGGCGGCTGTGCGCCAAGGTCGAGGCCATGACCAAGGCCAAGGCGCTGGGTAAGCTCACAGCGTTCTGCGCCGAGTTTGGGCTGACAGCGGCGGCGCCGGCGTGGCACACGGTCGGTTATCGGTGGTAAAGATGGGCAGGGTAGGGCGCCGGCTTTATTGGCCAAGCGACGAGAGGACAAGCTCTTGACAGAAGGCACGCTTGGCAGCAGAACGCTTGGCAGCAGCCGAGTCGTCGTCGACCAGTGCGCGGCGGAGGCGGACCGGGCGGAGCGACGGAGACGCGGCCGTGATACGAGACTGTCCGCGCAAGGCAGCGGTGCGCGATGAATCCGACTTGCGCTGCGAGCCGCGACTACGACCACGACCGAGGGTATGGCTACGGCCTCGGCCGCGCGGGCTGAAGCTGGCGTCCGAGTCTCCGGAGAATCGGTTCTTCTTCCGGACCTCGCGGCGCGAGTTGTCTGCCGAGCCGAAGCCGTTGTCGCGTGAGCGGCGGCGGGCGCGGGCTGGGTTGGACGGCGGGCCGCGGCGGCCGCTGCCACGCGAGCCGCCGCGACGGCCACTTCCAGGAGCTCTCCCGCCGCTGGCAGCGGCAGCAAGCTCAAGAAAGGCGTGGGGGTTATTGGATATGCCCCAAGGCGGGTGTTCGTCGATACCCGAGAGCTCACGGGTGGCATGGCCAAACGAGCCGAGCATCGACGACGCCGACGGCGGCGAGTCTGAGCGGCGCGGACGCCGCGAGCCAAAGAGACTAGAGCCGAAGCTGCCACCAAAAAAAAAAAACACGCCCGCCACCACGCCCGCCGCCACGCCCGCCACCACGCCCGCCACCACGCCCGCCGCCGCGACCGCCGCCGCGACCGCCGCCGCGACCGCCGCTACTGCGCCTGCCGCGTGAGCTGAACGAGGCCGACAGCGGCGAGGCGTCCGAGTGAAGGGCAGGCATGGCAGAAGAGGACCAGGATGACGGAGGTGAAGCCGAGAGCGTGTGCGCGATACGCTCGAGCATGGAGCTGGGGTCTGCTACCATGAGTGCCTCTGCATCGCCCTCATCACCACCGGCAGCCAGAAGGTCACCAACGTCAACGTAAGACTCGCCGTCGTCAGCCTCGCTCTCCGCCACCGCCGCCACAAACATCTCCGCCATATCCGACGGCACAATCACAAGCTCTGCCGCTCCAGGAGACGATGATGGTCTCCGGATCATGTTGGTGGAAGGGAATGAGGAGGGGGGAGGGGGGAAGGGGGGAGGGGGGAAGGGGAAGGGGGAGGGTGGAGGGGAAGGGGGAGGGAGGGAGGGAGGGTGTGTGGGTGTGTATGGTGTTGTGGTTGTGGTGGCTGTGGGACGAGGAGTGTGTATGTATTGGTGTGTATGAGCGTGTGTGCGTGTGTGTGCGTGTGGGTGTGTGGGTGGGTGTGTGGGTGTGTGGGTGTGTGCGGTGTGCCTGTGTCCGTGTCGCTGTCGCTCTGTCGCTGTGGCTGAAAGTACCTAGTGTGCGACTCGGTGGCTGGCAGACGCTGCTGGTGGCGACTGTGACGGCAGGCCGACAACCATCACATTGCCTGATGACTGCTGGCTCGTTGGCTCGTTGGCTCGTTGGCTCTTTGACTCGTTGGCTCTTTGGCTCTTTGGCGCGTTGGCTCGTTGATGGGTTGGCTGTGGCTCTGCCTGGCGGGCGCTGCCAGTGTGTGTATTGCTCGCGCATTGCTCGGATGTTGCTCGCTTGAGAATACCCCTCCTCCACACCTCCCCTCCACCCGCCACCCCCTCTTGCATATGTCCTCGCCTCCTCCTCCACATGGCCAACTCCTCAACTATGACCCAATAGCTCCGTCTCCTAGTGTCGGCGACTTTCCTGTCATGCACCAGCACCAGCACCAGCTCCAACAGCAGCACCAGCAGCACCAGCAGCACCAGCCGGTGCCGTCCACACAGACGCCATCGGCATCGGCAAGCTCGCCAAGGACAACAACACGGACGCCGCCGCCGCCTGTGACCATCCCTGTCGTGTCCATGTCAGACCAGGCTGTGCTGGCTGGCGTGGCGCAGGCATCGTCGCCATCGGCGCTGCGGACAGAGGCCATCGGGTTTCCCCTCGGCGACGCCTCGGCCCGCATCGCTGCTCTCACCCAGCAGGTCACCCGCCTCCAGCGGACTGTCGTCCGCCAGCAGGAGATCATCTCTACACTGTCGGCGTCGCGGGGCGGCGATCGCGGGAGCGACGTATCAACGGCTAGTGGAGCCATCAGCGGTGATGGCGGAGCAGTGAGCGTCGAGGATGTGCCGTCCGAGTACGCGGTCATGGCCGAGTCACCAGCAGCGGCATCCGAGGCGTTGCTGTTTGCCTCGCGCTCGGTCGCGCGCAACCGGTCTATTTCGGGCGTGATCAACACCATCATGTCGCGGTGCCGGCAGCTGATCGGGTCGGACGTGGTCAACTTTTTCATTCTTGACCACAAAACCCACGAGCTGTGGTCGGAGACCTCGCGCGGAGTGGACGAGATCCGGTTTCCCATCACCGCAGGCATCGCCGGTTACGTGGCCCGGACCGGCAAAGTGGTCAACATCGACGACGCATACACCTCGCCGTTTTTCAATCCCGAGTTTGATCGCAAGACTCGGTTCCGCACCGGCTCGGTCCTCTGCCTCCCGGTCCGCGACGCCGACGGCGAGATCCTCGGCGTGGCGCAAGCCATCAACAAGCACGGCGCCCGTTCGTTCTCCCAGGCTGACATCGACCTCATCCACGCCTTTACCGCCCAGGTCTCAGTCTCGATCTACAACGCCATTTACATCGACAAGCTCAACACGCTCCTCACCCATCAGTCGACCGCGCCGGAGCGCGAGGCCGCCGACCTCGCCGCCATTCTCCCGGACATCCTCACCACTGCCGCAGACGTCCTTGAGGTCCCGGACATCCGCGTCTTTCTGCTGGAGCGCTCGCTCGCCTCGGGCCTCGACCTCGAGTCGGACGCGCCGCCGACGGACGTCCCGCCGTCGGACGCCCAGCGTCTGGTGGCGCCGATTCCGGTCCCGCTCGCGCTCGGCTCGGGCTCGGGCTCGCTGCCGGCCTCGCACGTTGCTTTCCCGGCCTCGCATGGCCTTTCGGGCGTTGCTCTCGCCGAGCGGCGGACCGTTTGCCTCGCCGCGGTCTCACACGAGCCACTCTATGAGCCGTACCTAGAGGGTCCGCCGCTGGCCTCGTCGTTCATTGCCACACCGCTGCTCGACGGGCAGGGTCGCGCAGTCGGCGTACTCACTGCCGCCAACAAGTTTGGCGCCCGCAACTTTTCGTCTGGCGACCGCATGCTTGTACAGTACGTTGCCAATCGAATCGAGGGCATTGTCCAGCACTGCCGGCTTCTCTCGCAGGTTGTCGGCTCGGAGCGCCTTCTCCGCAACATTGTGCACTCGCTCGACCAGGTCCTGCTCATTCTTGACGACTCGGGCCGGCTTGTCCTCTCCAACCATCGCAAGCAGACCGCCAAGCTCTTCCCCAACACAACCATGGCGGCGCTCCGCTCCTCACACTACTCGGCATGGATGGACGTCGACGAGATGCGCGCTGCCGTCGACGCCGTCCTCGACTCTGGCGTGTCGCAGGAGGCTGTCGACGTCGACGTTCGTGGCGCAGGCACCACCATCATCTCGTTCCGCGCCTCGCTCCTCCGCGAGGCTGACGGCGCCGTCCGTGGTGTCGCTATTCTCATTGACGACGTCACTGTCGAGCGAAGCGTGAGATCACCCTCAACCGCTACCTCTCTCCGGCGGTGGCGAGCAAGGTGCTTGCAGACGAGTCGGCCACCATCTCGCCAATCAACACCCCGAGCCACGCCGTCCGCTCGCGTGCGTCAATGACCCAGCCCGAGTGGGCCACCGCCACGGTGCTTTTTGCAGACATCATCGGCTTCTCATCCATGGCCGAGTCAATGGACGCTCCGCACGTCGTGGCGCTCCTCAACGACTACTTCCCGCCCATGATCGACGTCGTCCTCGAGCGTGGCGGCGTGCTCGACAAGCTCATCGGCGACTGCGTCATGGCTACCTTTGGCGTCCCCTACCCTACGCCTACAGACGCTGTCGACGCTGTCGACGCCGCGCTCGACATGCTCGACAGCATCGATGCCTTCAACATCCGCCGCTGCCGCGACGGACTCGACTCGGTCCAGGTCGGCATCGGCCTCCACACTGGGAAGGTTGTCGCTGGTAACATCGGCTCACTCGACCGCATGGACTACACCGTTGTGGGCGACAATGTCAATCTCGCGTCGCGAACGGAGATGCTGACCCGGACCTACGGCGTCCCGCTGCTCGTCACCGAGGCCACCCTTTCCGCTGCCGGCCTCCCGCTCGAGACCGGGGGCGCCGACGACCCAAGCCCGTCGCCGGACAAGCTTGTCCGCCTTGTTGACCGCGTACGGGTCAAGGGCAAGACCACCACGGTCCGGGTCTTCCAGGTTGCCCGCACCAAGCCATCGGTCCGTGACATGTTTGCAGGCTACACCAGCGCGTACAAAGCGTACCAGTCGCGCGAGTTTGATGCGGCGCAGCAAGCGTTTGCCCGGCTCGCCGAGGACCACGACGATCGGCCGTCGGCTGTCATGGCTGCACGGGCCAGCCACTTTGCGGCTGCCCTCGCGGCTGCGTCCGAGGCGGGCGCCGACCCGGCTGATGCGGCAGCGGCACGTTCTGGTGCACTCGCAGCAGCAGGGTGGAACGGCGGCGTCTGGGTCATGACCTCCAAGTTTTAAGGCGTCAGCTCAACCGTCGAGCGCGGCGCGCAGCTCCCGCGAGACCGCATCGGGTGGCGCAGCGCCCTTTGTGGCCTTCATGACATGGGCAACCAGGAAACCAAGCGCACGCTTGTTGCCCGACTTGTACTTGGCAACAGCGTCCGGATGGGCGGCAAGCGCGTCGGCGCACAGTGCGCTCAACGAGTCTGCCGCCAGCGGCGCGAGGCGCCAGCCGCGGGCGTCGAGAACGGCGTCGACGGCGGCAGGGCTTGCCTCACGCTCGCCGGCTCGATGCAGCTCAAGAAAGACGCTGCGCGCGACCTTGCGCGAGACCTCGTTGCTCGCTACTAGCTCAAAGATGCGCGCCAGGACGCTCGGGCGGACCACTGCGTCGGCCATGGATGGTTGCGGCGCGCCGCCGAGCCGGCCGTAGTACTCATTGACAATAAAGTCTGCAACCGGCGCAGCCGCCGCCGCCGGCGAAGCCGCAAGCGTCTCCTCAAAGAACGCCACCGCGCCATCGACCTCGAGAAGTCGCGCCGCCTTGGCCTCGTCGAGCGCATACTCGGCGATGAGGCGGTCGAGGGTGGCAAACGGAAGCTCCGGCAGGGCAGTGCGGGCTGCGGCAATCTCGGCCGGCGAGACGCGCAGCGGCCGGAGGTCCGGGTCCGGGAAGAACCGGTAGTCGGTCTGGCTTTCCTTGGTCCGCAGCCGGTAGGTCGACGAGGTGCGGGCGTCGTAGCCGCGCGTTTCCATGCCGAGGCTCTCGCCGGCAGCCAGGGCCTCGGACTGGCGCTGGATCTCAAAGGCGATGGCGCGGCCGACAGCCTTGACCGAGTTCACGTTCTTGATCTCGGAACGGACGCCGAGTGGGGCGTCGCGCGATGCACGGATCGAGACGTTGACGTCGCACCTCAGCGAGCCGTCCTCCAAATTGCCCGAAGAGACGCCAAGGGCACGGACCAGCATTTGAATGGCGCGGAGGGCAGCCTGTGCGTCCTCGGGCGAGTGCAGGCCAGGGGTGGTGACGACCTCGACCAGCGGCATGCCGGCGCGGTTGAGATCCAGCAGGGCGGCGTCCGGGTTGCGGGCGAGGGCGAGCTTGCCCGAGTCCTGCTCGAGCGAGCAGTAGTCAATGGCGACAGCAGGCGGAGAGACCGATCCGCCAAGAGGCCGCGGGCCAAGAACCAGCTCCCCGCCGCGGATCAGCGGAGCCATGCGCTGTGTGATCTGGTAGCCGAGCGGCATGTCTGGGTAGAAGTAGTGCTTGCGGTCAAAGAGCGAGGTGGGGGCGATGGTGCCACCGAGGGCAAGGCCAAGCGAGAGAGCATGCGAAACAGCCTCGGCAGAGACCACAGGCAGGGCGCCAGGGAGGCCTGCGTCGAGAGCCGCCACCGCCGTGTTGGGTATGCTTGCCGTCGACGTCGAGGTGCCGGCGGCCGAGAACAGCTTGCTCGCCGTGGCCAGCTGAACGTGGAACTCTAGGCCCACGTCCACCACCAGCCGCCGCACCACTGTGTGGGGCGGACAGGCGAGGCGGGCCCAGGTGCGGAGCATGGAAGGGGGTGAGGAGGAGGAGGGGGGGGGGGAGGGGGGGGTCGGCTTGTGTCGCGTTGGGTGGGCGTTCACTTCAAGCTGCAAGATCACAAGGCGGATCCGACAGAGTCGGCAGCCGGGTCGCGCTGGTCGAGCCAGTGTCGAGCATGCCGGACGCCAGCGGACTGATAAGAGTGGCCGATGATGATGGCTGGCGTGAGAACGATGAGGGCTGCAGCCCGAGCGAAGAGATCTCGTGCTGAATGGACCGTTGCCTGCTTTGGCGGATGTCGGCGATGGAGAGCGATGCGGTCATGCCGCGTGACGCCGATGAGAGGTTGCGCTTAGTGCGCTTGGTGCGCCTGGTGCGCTTGCGATTGGGCCGCTGGTGGATGCGGGAGGGCGAGTCGCGCGACGCCAGACCTTGCCCGGCCGGATGCTTGAGAAGGGCTGGGACCGAGGCGACGCCGGCTGGGGCGACGCGGCTGCTGTTGCGGCGCCGGCGGCGCCGGCGGTGCGCACGATCGTCTGGAGGCGACGCAGTTTTGGCTGACCCAAGACGAGCAGCGACGGTAGCGGAACGGGGAGGCGGGTCGACGGGAGGCGTTGAGGCTACCAGGGCGTTCTCCGATGCGAGGCCGACGACAAACCCACACTGCTGGCGTGGCGAGTCGAGCTCGCCGCCGAGCGACGTGACCGAGACGATGCCCGGCGGGTTGGCGGTTTGGCTTGCGGGGCGCGCCGGCTCAGCGAGAGCCGTCGACTCGGTCGCCTCGGGATCTGAGCCAAGGCTGGCGAGCGAGAGTGAGCCAAAGACCAGTGAGTTGCCGCCAGAAGTGCCGTTGGACTTGCCGCCGCCATGTGGTGTGGCCAGCGCAAACGCATGCATGGTGTGCGAGGCAATCGGGAGCGTCGAAGTGGCGACGCCGATGCGGTTCGAGAGGCTCTTCCGCCGCTCGTAGGCGGCAATTGCGAGAGAGAAGCCGCGGACAGCCACAAAGAGTAGAGCAAGAACAAACATGGCGAGGACGGCAAGTGAGATCTCGAGACGGACCGACTTGAGCGGACCAGCAGCCACTCCGTACGAGAGCAGCGTAGCGATGCAGGAGCAGGTGAGGAGGACAGCGGAAAAGTGGTTGCGCCAGTGCTTGCCGAACGGCCGCACCGCCTCCATCAGCGCCGCCGTGATGAGCAGCGCCGCAGACGTTAGTGCCGCCTGCCATCCCGGCTTCTCGCTGAGGATGGCGCTGGCAACAGCAACTGTCATCAGCAGCGCAAGCTGGACAAGCGACCAAAGGTAGGTCGACATCCGGTACTGCTCGTAGAGGAAGCCATACCGGGCTCGGATCGAGTCTCGGATGCTTCCACCCGCTTCCTCTTGTTGTTCGAGAACAGGAGACTCGGATGACGAGGTAGAGGAGGAGCTTGAGATGGAGGATGAGTTCGAGGACGAGGACGAGGTCGAGGTCGAGGTCGAGGTCGAGGTCGAGGTCGAGGTCGACGAGCTGGCAGAAGAAGGCGGGCTAAAGTCACCCGGCGTACAGATAACGGTTGTCGCTGTAGGCAGCATGTGGTCTGAATCAAGCTTTGTGAGCAGACCGTCGGCAGCGGCAAAGTGATAGACCGAGAGGCGGCCGGACTTGCGGAGGCCGCGGAGCTTATAGAAGGCAAAGGCGGGGAGGCCGGCGGAGAAGGTGAAGAAGCCGACCAGAGCGATGCCAAAGATAAACGAGTGTTCGGAGGAGAGGCACTCGATGTCGCGTGAGGCGGAGAGGACCCAGACGCGGGTCTCGCCGCGGGTGATCGGTACGCAGAACAGGGCTTGGAGAAAGAGCTGAGTAAGGGTGACGTACATGATAAAGCCAAAGATGATGGGGGCACGGATGCGGCGGTTGGCGTAAAACGCGGCCTTGGACGGGATAATGAGCGGGACAAGCCAGAGGAGGACAACCATGGTAGCACCCATGCCGACCGAGAGACAGACGGCGCCGTAGAAGAGGGCGGCAAACGAGCCCGGTAGGCCCTCGCATCCTGGGCGCACAAACTGAAAGTCCATGGCCACGAGCGCAAGGACTTGGTACAACTCGGCAAGCCAGCCTGACATGGCCGCTGCGTTTGTCTTGGCCACCGTGTAGAGGACCAGCAGGCCCAGCAGCGCCTGAGTCGCCGTGTTGAGCAGCGAGTCATTGAGCACGAGCGTGGCGACAATGAAGAGGGCGCAGAAGAGAACGTTGGTGGCGACTAACGTGATGAACACGGCCGTTGACGATGAGCAAGCCACGCACGCCTTGCCGAGCCGGTAGTGCCCGCCGGAGCACTGGGAGCACATGTTTCCGGTGTACTCGCCGGCGCATGCCGAGTACCGGCCGCCGCGACAACGCGACGCAGGCTCAGCGCACTTTGCGACAAAGCCGGCGTCTTCGGCTGGCGCCCAGTAGCCGGGCAGCGGCCAGAGCCGGTAGCCGCCCGGGCAAAACGCACCGACAGGGCATGGCTTGCAGTCGAGGCCACGGCCAAACTGGCCTTCGAACGGGCAATCGTTGGTGAAGAACAGGTCGTCGTAGCTGAGGAACGCACCAGTCGACGGCTCGCGCAGCGTAATTCCCAGATAGCCTTCGTCGGCCACCGGTGGCGTGACGACGTCAAAGGTGCGGCCGTCGGCGGCAGCCGAGATGTTGGCGGCCGCCGGTGGGGCGAGCTGCGACGCCACGCTCAGCTCGAGCTCGGCCCACAGGCCGAGGCCGTGGAGCACCATCTGCGAGCCGACGCGTGTCGCCACCTGCGGGCTGGTGCGGTCGATGTGAGGCCAGGTGACAGCAGCGACTCCGAGCGTGGCCTGCGCGGCGACGCCGTTGGCAAAGCCGACCGCGGACGTGAGGGCAGGCACGACTCTCACGTCGAGCGTGAATAGAGTCGAAGCATCAAGGCCTGACGCCGTCAGCGCAAGGAGACAAAACTGTGCGCCGGAACGGCCATCCACGACAAATGGCGGCTCGGCAGCTGCGCCAAGGACCGCGGTCGCGGTGGCAGCAGCAGTGCCCGGAAGCTGCGCCGTTGCCCTCCGATCCAAATAGTTGGGAGGGCGCGGAAAGGCGCCCGGCTCCGCGCCGGTGATAATGACGACGGACTTGGGCAGCGACGAGGTGAGCTCGACGACGACCCGCGCCGATGGTTCAGACGCAGCGGCCTTCCATGGCGTCGAGACTAGCTTGATAGTGCCACACACCATGTGGCCGACCTGCGAAAGGACCGGGGTGCCTGCCGGCAGCGGCGGGAGTGGATGATGCGGCGATGGGAGCGGCGGCGAGACACCCGATGGGTGAGCAAGGCCGGTGATGACGAGGTCGAGCGGAGTAGCATCGACGACGTTGACAGGGTAGCTGATGCCTGTCGGTGGCACCGAGCTGGCATACACCGCGTCGGCCGACGAGATCGAGACCAGGACCAGGGTGATCGGTACCGACTCCTCACCGCCATAGTCATCAGCGGGCGCGGAGAGCGTCAGCGACTGGAAGCTGTTCCAGTTGGTGGGCGTAAAGGTGAGAGTAGCTACTGAAAGCGTAGCGTGAGCCGGGCGCGGGGCAGCAGCGATGGCGCCATCGAGGCGAAAGTTAACGGTGACGTCGGCGGACGGCGGGAGCGAGAGCTGGACAAGGAGAGTGACGGCAGTACCCTCGGCAAGGGTGGCGCCTGCAAAGGCGACGCCATCGGAGCCCTCGGTGAGAATGCTGATATCGGCCGAGGTAGCGCCCCACGAGCCCGAGAGAACAGGCGATGGTGCGGAGGCGGCGGCGGAGGTTCCGGCAGCGTTGGTGATGGGCACGGTGCCGGTGGGGGTAAAGACGGTCGAGCCCGGAATGGGGATGGCCGAAAGCGGCGGCGGCATGGAGGCACCGATGGTGATGGTCAGCGTCGTGCCGTCGGGTGACCATGAGCCAGCCAGCGGCGTGCCGAGGCATGCGGATATCGGAGCCGGACTTGCACTCGAGGTGCGGGTGCAGGAGAGTGCAGCATCGAGGGTGGTGGCTGATGAGAGCGTAGGCGTGGCGGTTGGTTCGGAAAACGTGAGTGTCAGTAGATCGCCAGCAGCAAGGGTGGTATCTGCCGCCGTAGGGTCGGATGCGACCGCCGCCACGATTGCGGGCGGCGGCAGAAGAGTTGGAGGTGGAGGAGGGAAGGGGGGTGGCGGAGATGGCGGCGGCGGAGGAGATGGCGGCGGCGGCGGTGATGGCGGTGGTGGCGGTGGAGATGGCGGCGGCGGTGGTGATGGTGGCGGTGGAGGACTAGGCGCCGGCGGTGGTGATGGCGGCGGCGGCGGTGATGGTGGCGGCGGCGGTGATGGTGGCGGCGGCGGTGATGGTGGCGGCGGTGGTGATGGCGGCGGCGGCGGTGATGGCGGCGACGGCGGTGATGGCGGCGGCGGATTAGGTGGTGGTGGCGGCGATGGTGAAGCCGCAGGAACACACGTGGGCGATGGCGGTGCGGGAGAGTATCCACCTGTCGTGCATGTCTGAACAGTCGGTCCGGACACAAGGTAGCCAGAGTTGCAACTGTACGTTGCGGTGTCTCCGTGAAACAAGCGGTCTGTCAGGTCGCCCCCAATGGTGACCGTGCCAAACGTCGGCGCACTTGGCGCAGGCAAGCACGATGGGCAAAAGGTGAGGGTGACGGCAGGCACATTCGACGCCTGGTTGTAGCCGGTGAGTGTCGGCGGGAGATTGCCATTGGCTTGGCGGATGATGTGCAGGACGTGAATGGTGGAGGAACAGCCCGAGTACGGGACGGTGTCGTAGCGATAGAAGTTAAGCGAGTTGGTGGTGCGTATCATGAGCGCGTAGTACTTGCCGGGCGTGAGCGGAAGGCGCGAGGCAAACGAGACCTCTGCTGTGGTATCGCCGACGCTGTAGTAGCCGCCTGAGGTAGCTGGGCCAGTCACAGAAAAGTCGCCATATATCTTGGTGTACTCTGACAGCACATCGTTGTTTGCCTCATACAGCGCATAAGAGAGGCCACCATGTGGTCCCGACAGCTTAATGGTCGCACCGCAGAGAGTGGCCATGTCGTAGTTGTCAACAGGATCATACCGAAAGGCCACGCCCACAGCCCATTGCTTCACCGAGCCAGAGGTCGTCGCCGTCTCACCAAAGGTACAGACAGGCAGAGCAAACGAGCTGTTTGTGCACATCATAATGACCACCAAGGCCGCCAAGGCCATGGTGACCGTCGCTCTTCTCGCCATAACCCGGAGTGGCCGTGTCAGGAACAACGACTTGTGAACAACAAGTACAACGTTGTGAACAACGTCGCACGTCCGCGCACTCCCCAGCCGTCTGGTACACATGGGCATGTCGACTCAGGTGGTATGTGTGTGTGGGGTGGGGGGGGGGG
>NW_013657634.1:163095-165284 GCF_000142905.1 Thecamonas trahens ATCC 50062
GGGGGGGAGGGGGGAGAGAGACGCTGGCTGGCTGTGAACATTTGGCCAAACCAAAACGTTTTTTGCGGGAGAGTGCGGCCTGCAGCACTTCCTTTTTGGGGAGATGGGGGATGGGGTGGTGGCGGGGCATGGGCAGGAAGAGACCGGCTGGGATTGAGGGGTGGAAGGAGGACACAGGCTTTGATTTGGCTTGGATAGTGGGAGACATCAGTGTTTTACCGCAACAGATGCGTACGATGTGCCAGGAGGGGTGAAGAGGGGTGAGGTGGGGTGGCATGGGGATGGGGGACGGGGATGGTGAAGTGGAGCAGGGAGGCAGATCATGTCAGCAGAGCATACTTGTCCTTGTTCTGGATGGCAAAGACAAAGAACGAGATGATCTCGTACTCCTCCACCGGCATCGACTGAAAGTGGGTAGTGACGGCGTCGACAAGATCAGCCTTGGTGGCGTTAGGCGCCGTCCGCAGCTTGTAGTGCCGCTTGTACCGCTTGAGTGCGCCGATGTCCCACTTTGCAAAGTCGACAAAGGTCGTCCTGGCCACCTGTAGAGTTCCCACGTCAGTGAGGGAGCAAGCAAACGACCACAGAGAGCGAGCGAGATAGAGAGACCGAGAGAGAGCCCAGGATCACATCCGAAACGGATACCGATGTCCATGACGACGGGCGCCAACCGCGTGTCGAGTGGCCAGCCAGCCGAGATCCGCCACCCGCCGAGCCCCGACACCCACAACCGCAGCCATGCCCGATGCCCCGGGTAACAAGCGCAAGGAGTGAGTACTGCCACAGAGATGACCCTCTCCCCCCCCCCCTCCCTTCCTCCCCCCTCCCCTCCCAGCTGGCTACCTACCGTCTTCTTTGCCACCACAGGAGCCGCCACCGGAGCAGCAGCTCCTGCCTCGGCCGTCTTCCCTGCACCAGCACCGGCAGCACTAGCTGTGCTACTCGCACTGGTCGTCGTCGCCGAGCTCGCTGCGCTGGCGTTGCTTGTGGCTGTAGCCGCCGCCACGGGCGCTGCGCCCGAGTTCTGTGCTGTGGACATGGAGAGTGTGGAGGGGATAGGGATGGGAATAGCGGAGCGGTGGTGGTGGTGGTGGTGGTGGTGGTGGTTAATGGGGTGGAAGAGGGAGTGCAGGAGTGGAGGAGAGTGTGGTGGTGCTGGTGCTGGTGCTGGTGCTGGTGCTGGTGCTGGTGGCAGTGGTGCTGGTCGGGCCGTGGCTGAGCTCGTATACCCCATTTGCCTTCAATTTCGCTCATTGTCGCTGCGCCTCCCGCATTGGTCGCTGGGGCTCCCGGCCTCACGAGGGGGGGGGGGGGGGGGAAGGCCAGCTGATGGCCAGCTGATGGCCAGCTGATGGCCAGCTGACGTGAAGGCTTGGTTGTTTGACGGATGGGTGGTGTGGTTCCTTGGTTGATGTGGCGGTATGGCGTGCATACGCTCCATCCAAGGCCAGAGTCGGCCGCGGTGGCCATGCTGCGGTAGAGTGCCGGTTGGCGGGCGAGGTGCTCAGCTCGTTGGAGGACGGTGGTGGGGGTGGGGGTGGGGGTGCTGGTCGAGCACACTCGAGTCGAAAGAGTGGGAAGGCGCAGAGAGGGTGATGGCGGAGCGAGAGGAGGAGGAGGCTCTGGTCCGTGAGCATGCGGCACGGGTCATCACCAGGACTGTGCGGGCATGGTGGTCGCGGGCAGTGTTTGCGGCGCTGAAGAAGGTGCTGGCGGTGACACGGAAAGCCATGGCGCTGGATCTGCTGGCCAAGCTGGTCCCAGGCGAGGCTGCCCTGCTGGACGATCCGGTCTTTGCGCCTGTAGTCCGCTTCCGGCTCGCCGGACCGGCCTTTCCGCCGGCCATCGTGTTCAAGGTCTTTGTCTCGCCGCCGTACGCTGCTGGCCCGGCCGTCTCCACGCCGGTGTACATGTCCGGCCGGACGGTGCTTGCCGGGCAGCTGCCACCGGCGGAGCTTGTCCCACGCCGGGTGGCGGTGGCCACCTTCCTGGAGGATGCTGCTCTGGAGGCGCGCGATCCGATGTATGCACCGTTTACTCGCGCTGCCCGCGCCGAGCTCCCGACCCGGTTGCGGGTCAGGGCGGCCGCCCGCGAGCAGGCGCTGCCGGCGCGGATGGGCGGCGCAGCAAACGGATGGCGGCAGCTTGCTGGAAGCGTGGTTGCACCGGACGCGCCTGTTCGGGCGCAG
>NW_013657634.1:165674-229157 GCF_000142905.1 Thecamonas trahens ATCC 50062
CCCCCCCTCCCCCCCTTCCCCCCTCTAACTGACCCTCTCTCCAATCTTCGCATTCCTCTCTCCTGTCACCATGGCCCACCTCCAATTTATGGTGGTGGTGGCGTTTGTGGCAACAGCCATTATCACTCGGCCTACTCTGGCGGCGTACACCGACCTTGTTGCCCGTCCCTCGTGGGCAGACAAGAACCAGGTACCGTTCATGGTGGTAGTGGGATGAAAGGGGGGGGGGGGAGTGACAGTACGGGGGGATATGGCGCTGTCTGGGTGGTGGAAGGGGGAGGAAGGGAAGGGGGGGTATGTGTCGGGGAAGCCCTTTTCGTTGCTAACTGCAGCCAGTCAGCCAGAGCCAGCCAGGCCGCCAGCCAGCGGCACGCACTCACTCACACGAGCACACACCGCAGGATGGCCTGACGTACAACCCGTCGTCCAACCCGCAAGGTGCCATCGGAACCCCGTGCACCATCGGCTCGGGCTGGTGCTCGCCAGTCGACAACAACAACCTGAACAAGCTCCTGGTGAGCATGAACGTTGGCCCGTTCTGTGCCACCATTCTCCGCCCGGCTGGGATGGCCATGAAGCGCGGCCTGGATAACCTCCGTGCTGCAGACTCGGTGCTGTGGGGCAAGCTCCATGCCTCGTGCATCTGCTGCCGCTACATCTCGGGATCGACGACGTACTCGAACCATGCCTGGGGCGGGGCATGCGACTTTACCATCGACGGCCAGCTTGATCCCTACGGCGACGGGCTGACCCAGACAGGGCTCATCGACGTCTATCCGCACCTGCACGCCGAGGGCTTTTACTGGGGTGCCGGCTTTGGCTACCCGGGCACCTCGTCGGAGGACGCCATGCACTTTGAGGTCTCGCAGCAAAAGTTCGACGAGTGGGAAGCTGACGGGAGCCTCGACCCGGACGCGCCGTGGCCTGTGCCGGCCTCGCCGCTCTCCGAGGCGTCGTGCCCGTGGACGACGACGCCGCCCGGCGGCGTCCTTTGGACCTCGGGCGATCCCGTCGACCCGCTCTCCATCCTAGTCCAGTCTCTCGTCTCGTACAACTGTCACTCGGCAACTGCCGACGGAAAGTACGGCTCCGGGACGGCCAACAAGGTTGCCGCCTTCCAGAGTGACCGCCAGCTGGCGGAGAGCGACGGCATTACCCGTGGCATCACGTGGCGGACTCTGTTTGTGCCGGCCGCCCTCGGCGACTCGAACACTGCGGTCCGCGGCTACAAGGAGACGCTCAATCGGCTGTATGGCGCCTCGCTCACGGTCTCCAACACCTTTGATTCGGCCATGGCCTCGGCAGTCTCCTCGTTCCAGTCGTCGCACAGCCTCGCCGCCTCGGGCTCGATCGATCTTGCCACGCTGCAGGCTATGGTCAGCGGGTGCTCGAGCGGCGGCCCCGGGCCGACACCCGCCCCAACACCCGCCCCGACACCTGCCCCGACGCCCGCGCCCACTCCAGCCCCGACGCCCACCCCGGGCTGCGTTGACGTCTACCGCGTCACCGCCACCAGCCTCAACATGCGGTCCGGGCCCGGCACCTCGTACGGTGTGGTCACCAGCCTGCCGAACAACGCCGAGGTGGATGACGTGCAGCCCGGTACGACTTGGTCAGCTAATGGTTTTACCTGGCTGCATCTCAACTACGGTACGTACGATGGGTATGCTGTGACAGCGTACCTTGCGTACGTCCGCCAGGATTGCCCCACTCCTGCGCCTACTCCTGCGCCCACTCCTGCGCCTACCCCTGCGCCCACTCCTGCGCCTACTCCTGCGCCTACTCCTGCGCCTACTCCTGCGCCTACTCCTGCGCCTACTCCGGCCCCCACGCCCACTCCTGCGCCCACTCCTGCGCCCACTCCTGCGCCTACTCCTGCGCCTACTCCTGCGCCTACTCCGGCTCCCACGCCTACTCCTGCGCCCACTCCTGCGCCCACTCCTGCGCCCACTCCTGCGCCCACTCCTGCGCCCACTCCTGCGCCCACTCCTGCGCCCACTCCTGCGCCCACTCCTGCGCCCACTCCTGTGCCCACTCCGGCCCCTACTCCGGCGCCCACTCCTGTGCCCACTCCGGCCCCTACTCCGGCGCCCACGCCTACTCCTGCGCCTACTCCGGCCCCCACTCCTGCGCCCACTCCTGCGCCTACTCCTGCGCCTACTCCTGCGCCTACTCCGGCTCCCACGCCTACTCCTGCGCCTACTCCTGCGCCTACTCCGGCCCC
The DNA here is from genome assembly GCF_000142905.1 of Thecamonas trahens ATCC 50062. Classification (NCBI taxonomy): domain Eukaryota; order Apusomonadida; family Apusomonadidae; genus Thecamonas; species Thecamonas trahens. The sequence goes on from NW_013657634.1 coordinate 167,899, forward strand.
CACTCCTGTGCCCACTCCGGCCCCTACTCCGGCGCCCACTCCTGTGCCCACTCCGGCCCCTACTCTGGCACCTACTCCGCCTCCCACCCCGGCCCCGCCCACCCCGGCATGCACTCCGTGCTCGCCACCAAACGCATGCTCCAACGCCGGGATCTGCTGCGACGGCCAATGCCGCTGCGACTTTGGCTTCCAACCCGACGCGGCCGCCCGCACAGACTGTGTCGCAGTCCCGACCCTCGACCTCGGCAGCGCTGCAGCGTCAGCGTCGGCCTCAGTCTTTGGCGGCCACTTTGCGTTCTTCCGCTACACGCCCTGGGCCACGTCAGGCGCCGGTCGCAGCCTGCTGCAGACCGGCGCAGCCGAGGAATTGGTCATCTCGGTCGTTCCGCAAGGCGTGTTGCCTCAGGACTTTGTCATCTACGCCTCTGAGGGGACAACGCTGCCGTCGGCAACCGCCCACGACGCCGTGTCAGCCCTCTCGGACGACAAGACAGCACAGACGCTGCGGCTGATGCCGTCGGCCGGCGGGCCGGCAACGGTCGTCATGATCGGCGTGACATCGCAGAGTGACGCCGCGTTTGCCATTTCAGCCGCCCCGGTCTCGGCCGCAGCCGGCGCCACCGCCGGCCGTGTCACCAGCGACTCACCGCCGTCTGGTGTCTCGGACAAGCCGTGGTTCATCTACGCTGTCGGCGGCGGCGCCGTCGTCGTCCTCGCCGTCGTCGTCGCCGTCGTCGCCGTCGCCGTCCGCCGCTCGCGGTCGGGCATCAGCTATGCCGGCGATGACCTCTACGACAACATGGCCTTCGTCTCGGCCATTGCCCCGCCCTCCAGCCGCGATAATGCGTCTGTTGAACTCGAGCACATCTCGCCCAAGGCGTGCCCTCCGGCCACCAAGCCCAAGAATGTAGCAAAGGCGACCAGCCCGTCGTCGCAGCGCCGCGCGCTCTATCCGCTCGAGCCGCGTGAAGCCGACGAGCTCAAGTTCGCTGCCGGCGATATCATCAACGTCATCGAAGAGTATGACGACGGCTGGGCGCTTGGTGTGATGGGTGGTCGCGAAGGCGTCTTCCCTATCTCCCACACCGCACTCGTCGCCGCCGATCCCACCGACACCACCCTGGCATGCTTCGAGTACACGCCGCGGCAGAGCGACGAGCTCGCCATGAAGCCAGGCGACGCCATTGCCGTCCTCGAAGAGTTTGAAGACGGATGGGCCCGCGGCCGCAACACCCGCTCTGGTGCCGAGGGCGTCTTCCCGGTCTCGTACATCCGCCGCCGTAACGGCTCGTCCGCAAGCAGCCTCCCGCCCAAGCCGCAGCCGCTCCCAAGCTCGGCGCCCGCGCCCTCGGTCGCGCCGGCAGCCATTCCGCCCAAGCCGCGGCCGCTGTCGAACGCCCCGCCGCCGCCAACCTCACCACTCGCCCTTCCACCCAAGCCCAAGCCGCTCGCCCATCGATGATTGCCTGGCAAGAGACCGTGCGCCAGGCATGGCATCCCACAAGCTGACGACCCGGCCCATAGCTCCGTGCCCACCACTGGCACTCGGGGGGGCCGATCGCGCACGCACGCCGACTCGGCGAAATGAATGGAACATTTCTCGGCCGTGGGCAGAAAAAGGTCGTGCTTCTCCGCCGCCACGGCAGCATGACGCTTCCCGGTCACAGGCTACCGCCCTCGAGCCAGCCATGCTCACACCGAACGCCAGCGTGTGTCAGATGGAGACTGTAAGCGCCCACGTGGGCGCGCTCGTCGAGGAGGACGAGGACGTCCTCGAGTACATCCTCTCCATGGCCCTCTCCGACCGCCACGCCGCCGCCGAACCCATCACTGACCTGCTCCTGGCCTCGGCCGACGACGGCGACCAGGACGACGTCCCGGCCCGAGTCGCCGCCATGCTCACCGACCTCGCCCGTGCCGAGGGCTGGTCCGACACCGATGCCAACGCCGACGCCGACGCCGCTGCTGCTGCCCCGCTCCCGCCCACCACCGAGGTTCTCGCCACAGCCGTCGTCCTCGGCAAGATCAACAGCAGGAACGACGCCGACGACTCTGACCACGGCCGCAACCGCGACGAGGGCAGTGAGCGTAGTGATGACGGAAGCAACCACGACGACGACGACGACGACAATGACGATGACGGTGGGAGTGGTGGTGGCGGCAGATCGGGATTAGATGGCCGCGGCAGCAGCCGCAAGGGCCGACAGTCGGCCGGACGAGCCGGCAAGCGCCGGACCAAGCTCAGCAAGCGCCAGAAGCGGCTGATGAAGAAGCGGGCGCAGCGGAGTGCTGCCATGCAGCAGAGCGATGCCGCCATGGAGCCCGGAGCGCGGGCTGATGACGGCTCGCTGCTGGACACCTTTGACGAGACCATCGAGAACCGCGAGGCCGTGGCGCAGGTCTCACGTTTCCACTGGGAAACACACCGGTGCGAAGAGATCGAGGTCGAGTTGCGCGACGTCAATATCCGGGCCGGCGATCGCGACCTGCTCGTCAACGCGCCGTTGCGGCTTACTCCGGGGCGAAAGTATGGGCTCGTCGGGCGCAACGGCGTCGGCAAGTCGACGCTGCTGCGGCACATTGCCAACGGAACTCTAATCGGCTTTCCGGTCAACGTCCGCGCGCTGTATGTCGAGCAGGAAATTGTGGGCTCGGCGGATGAGACGCCGCTGGAGAGCGTGCTCGCGGCCGACACGGCGCGGCTGGCGCTTCTCGCCGAGGAGGTGCGGCTGGAGGCGGCCGTCGCCGATCCCGAGGTGCGGAGCCACGTGGTGGCGCTCGCCGTCCTCGCCGACCGGGCCAAGGCTGTCGAGCGCGAGGCGCGCCTGGTGGCATCGAAGCGGTCGGGCGCACGCGGCAAGGTGGCGCGGCGCCGGCTGCTCGACGCCGAGGCTGCGTACGCAGCTGCGTACGAGCTCGCAGTCGCTGCTGCTGCCGCCCCGGAGTCGGTGCCGGCCGACGACGTGCTCGCCGAGGAGCTTCTTGGCCAGGTCGTCGAGCGGCTGATCGAGATCGAGGCTGACACCGCGGAAGGACGTGCAACTAAGATCCTGCGCGGGCTCAACTTTAGCGACACCGCTATGAACGCGCCAACCGCCGAACTGTCCGGCGGGTGGCGGATGCGGGTGGCGCTCGCGCGCGCACTGTTCATGAAGCCCGACTTGCTCATGCTCGACGAGCCGACCAACCATCTCGACCTGCGGGCCATTCTCTGGCTTCAGGCTTTCCTCTCGAGGTACGAGGGCATGCTAGTGGTCGTATCGCACGACCAGGCTTTCCTCGACGCGGTCGCCACCGACATTATTGTCTTTCGCAAGCTCACACTCACCTACTATCCGGGCAACTTTTCGGCGTACGTGGCGATCAAGGCTGACCTCGACGCCAAGGCTGCAACGCTGGCGGCCAACGACGCCAAGAAGCGAGCGGCCATTGCCAAGTCGATCGAGTACAACAAGACCCAGGCGCGCAAGAAGGGTGATGACAAGCGGCTGAAACAGGTCACCTCGCGGCAGCGCAAGCTCGACCGCATGGGCCTCGAGAAGCTCGAGTCCGGCAAGCGGTACAAAAAGTCGTACCACGGCTTCCGCGAGAAGGCCACTGTCGACACGCCCGATCCGCCGATCAGCTTCATTTTCCCGTCGCCTTCGGCCGTCTCGACGCTCGGCGATCTCATCCAGGTCGACGACGTGACTGTCGGCTACGACCGCGACGTCGGCCCAGTTGTCCGCAAGGCGTCACTCGCTGTCGAGCGCGGCTCGCGCATCGTCCTCCTCGGAGCCAACGGCTCGGGCAAGTCGACGCTCATCAAGGTCATTGTTGGCGAGCTTTCACCGTGGTCTGGCACCGTCAATGTCGCTCGCGGCGTCAAGATCGGCCACTACGCCCAGCACCACGCCGACGCGCTCGCGCTCGACCTAACCGCTGTTGAGTGGCTCCATACCCAGTTCCCGGGCGGCTCGATCCAGGACTACCGCAACTTTCTGGGCCGGTTCAACCTGACTGGCAACAAGGCGTTGCAGCCGATGGAGACGCTGTCGGGTGGTGAGAAGGCGCGGGTGGTCTTCGCCACCATGATGTACGAGTGTCCGCACGTGCTGGTCATTGACGAGCCGTCAAACCATCTCGACCACGATACGCTGGAGGCGCTCATCGAGGCGCTCGAAGGCTACGAGGGTGCCGTCGTCCTCGTCTCGCACGACCAGCACCTGCTCTCGCGATTCGGTGGTGTCGTTTACACCGTTCGCGATGGGGCTGTGGAGCTGTTTGACGGGGGCGTCGCTGAGTACATCGAAACGCTGTAGCCGGCGTACAGCCGTCACCGCAGTGCGCCGAGAGGAACAAACGGATCGTCGCCAGCGCTATCGTCGTCAAAGTCGTAGTATGAGTCGTATGACCGCTCGTCGCCAGAGCCGGTCAGATACGAGTCGTCGGCATCGGGGCTCAGGGTCAGTGGCCTGGCCGGCTCGCGCGGTCCGGTCGGCGTTGCCAGTGCCTCGGCCTGTGCCGCCGCCGCCGCCAGCGCCTGCTCGCGCTCGGCCGCGGCAATTGCCGCAGCTGCTGCTAGCTCGCGCTCGGTCTCCTCGGCAAGCTGGTTGCGCGCGCGACGACGCTCCTCCACGAGCCGCAGGATCGGGTCGTCTGAGTCGTCCGACGCTGCGCCGTCGTCGTCGCTAGCCCGGGTGACGTGGCGAGGCGAGGGCGAGCGGGATGAAGTGCTGCTGCCTGGGTGACGCACGCGAATGGAAGACGATGGCTCGACCGGCGAAGAGCGCGCGTGAAGCAAGCGCTGGATGACGTCATCGGCGCGACGTCGGTGTCGGCGTTGATGCTCTCGTCGGCTGCCACAGCGGGAGGCTTGCTTTGGACGGGTTCGGCGGCTGGAGGTGGTGCGCGGACGGCGGCGACTTGTGGTGCTCTCCGCAAGATGACAAGCAGGTCGTGGACGCGAGCAGTGTCTGCATCCGCGCTGCGGGCAGTGGCGATGAGGCGCGACTTGGCCGTGGCGGTCATACCGGATGCTGCGTGAGGCAAAAGGACAAGCATGCAAGAGACAGAGGCGGCAGCGGCAGCAGCCTCGACGGCGGCCGGCCGAACCGGCCAGCCGGCGCCGATCAGTAGCACGAGCGGTTCGGCCGAGTCGGAGCGAGCAGCGACGACGACCGGGTCGGGATCGTCGATGTCGACGGTGTCTGGGGAGACATGCGGCAGCAGCAACGCCAACGCGTCAGGATGGTCCGCGGCAGCGGCGCAGAGGTCGTTGACACTCGGCGTTGCGCCGGCAGCCAGCAGGGCGGCCAGCAGCGGCACCGAGTCCCACCGGATGGCCTCGGACATTGGGGTTCGCGTCCGCGAGCGCGGATCCAGCGGCTCGTGAAGCGCAACAGCACCTGTAGCGATCAGACAGGCGGCCGCGCCAAGAAGCGCGGTGCGGAGGCGCGGGAGGCGGGTGCAGAGGGCGAGCACACGCGCCAGTGGGCGGACACCAGTGGCATCGTCGGCGTCGAGCAGCTCGCGGGCGGCAGCAGAGCCGCGGGCAAGAATACCGATGAGCGCAATGAGCTGGTCCACCGCAGGTTCGCCGGCTCGCGGGAGAATGCGCAGCGCGTAGTCGACGACGGTGTGACCGGCGGCATCGCGGGTGCAAAAGACCGAGTCTTCGACGGCGGCGGCGACAGCAGCGACGATGGCGCGGTCGCCAAACTGAACGGTGAGGTGGGCCAGCGGTGGTTCCGACTCGGCGGCGGCAAGGCCGAGCGGCTCGCTCAGCAGCCACGTTACGAGGTGCGGGCAGCGCGAGGCGAGCGCAAAGTGCAGGAGCGGGCGGGTGCCAGGGAGCGGAGGCGCGGCAAGGTAGGCCGCAGCGCGAGTGGCATCCATGGCGCCGACAAGCGCATCGACAAGGAGGATGGTGACGGCGAGGTTGCCCTGGGAGGCAGCGAGGATGAGGGCGGTGGTCTGCGGCGGAGCCGGGCCTGGTGAGCGGGTGCCGAGCAACGGATCGGTGGCTGCAAAGACGTTGACAAGGCCCGGGTTGCCGGCCGCGACTGCAGCAAGACCGCCCACGGCTGCGTCGCCGCCGGCACCGAGCAGCAGGGCAATGACCCGGGGCGGAGGATCGGCCTCAACCGCCAGCTCCAGCAGCGACTTGCCGTCACGCAGCGGCGCGTTGACCTCGTCTGCCTGCAGCTCGGCGACAGCGCCGCGAAGTGCGGCCGCTGCAGTGTGGTCGGTTCGGAACGCGTCGTCCTCTAGCATGGCGAGCACGGCAGCCGGTCGCGACGGTTTTGGAGGTACTGAGCTTGGACTTGGGCTTGGGCTTGGGCTTGGGCTTGGGCTTGGGCTTGAGCTGGGGCTAGGGCTGAGATTCGGGCTTGGTTGGCGCGGTGACGACGTGGAGGAGCGGCGGGCCGGCAGCAGGGCCGGTGATGCGGTTGGGGCGAGTGCAGAGACGTTGACGTCTGGCACGTCCGACAGGAGGATGGCGTCGGCAATGTCTGGCTGCTGCTGTTTCCGGTGTCTTCTGCGGTCGGCCAAAGCAGGTGATGACGGGAGCGTGGGGGAGGCCGGTGCGAGTGTGGGTGCTGGTGTGGTCTGAGCCTTGGTAAAGGGAACAGCCCCGTTGCTCCCAGCAGTGGAATCATCGTCAAGGCCATCTTCCAGCAGTGGCGGTGCCGCAGCCGATGCCGGGGCGGAGGCGGGGGGCGGGGTCAGGGAGGGGGGCGAGGCGGGGGATGAGGCCTGATCGGGTGCCGGCGCAGATGCCGACACAGACGCCGACACAGACGCCGACACAGACGCCGATGACGCCGACGACGATGACGACGACGACGACGATGCAACCGACCCGGCAGCGGCTCTGTGGCGCCTAGTCCGCTTGCCCCTGCCCTTGCCTCTTGCCCTGCCCTTGCGCTTGCGCTTGCCGCGGCCGCGGCCCCCTGCCCTGCTTCGGGCCGTGCCCTTGCGCCGGCTGCGGCTCGATGCGGAGGCGAGGGTGCTGCGGCGGCGGGACGAGTCGCTCCGCAGGCGGGAGCGGGTCGGGGCGGCGTCAGGCGGGGCATCGCCGCCGAGCAGCGGGCCGACGACAGCAACAAGCGCCTTGGCGGCGTCGAGGTCGGCGCAGCCGAGGGCAAGCGGGCGGGCGAGGTGAGCGTCTCCAGGAACCAGCTCGACGACCGCGCCAGGGCTCGACTCGGCCACTGCCGCAGGATCTGGGAGGCGAACCGCAGCATAGGCGTAGACCCACAGGCCATGGCTCCGCAGCCCGCCGTCGGTCCGCTGCTCGACGAGGGCACGCCCGCTGACGTCCACCGCCACCGCACGCAGCGCCCACCGCCCGCCGCGCTCACGGAGGACAGGCGGTAGGTCGTGGGCTCCGGGCGGCCACGCCGGTGTAGCAGCGACGTCGGCAGTAGTGTCGGTGGTGGCCGGCGGCGTCAGAGTCGACGACATGCGTCGCGGGGGAGAAGTGCGAGATGAAAGGACGAGGACAGGCACAAGGAGGGGGGGCTGCCTCCCCCCGGGGGGAAACGTGTGTGTGGTTGACAAGGAAAGACAAGCAAAAGCTGGCGGGACAGGCTACGAGCCGCGGCGGGCGTCGATGTGCATGATGGTGACCCGAGGCGGGGTGGGATCCGGCTGGTTGCCGGAGGCTCCCGGTCGACCCGGAGGCGGGAGGAGCGGAAATGAGAGCCGGCAGATGATGGCGGCGACGACAGATCCCGGGGCCAGGTCGGCAAGCGCGGCCTCGATGTCGTGAGCGAGGTACATGGCGGCGACCGGGGTAGTCGCGCTTGGTGTGCCATGCTCGATGAGGCCGAGATGGACGAGGGCCGCGCCCTGGTCTGCCGCCGAGTGAGTCCGCAGAGAGGCGATGGCCACGTTCTCGACGCGAAAGTAGTCTGCGGTGGCCTTGCGCCATGCTGCGCCGCGGAGCGTCTTCAGCGCCACCGTCCGCAGCCGAATGTCGGTCGATGCCTGCGGGCCGGCGGCGCGCACCTTCTTGACTGGCTTGACGATGCCGAGCGTCCCGGTTGCCGACAGCGTGCTCTGCGCCAGCCGCGGGCCGTACACCCGGCCAGCCGGTCCAGCCCGACGGCCCTCGGTGAACGCCAGCTCCGGCATTGCCGCGCCGCCGCGCCGCCGCGCCTGTCCGCGATGACGGCTGCCCTGCCCACCGCGCCCGCCGCGCCTGCCCGCATGCCGCTTCTCATCGCCAGTCGATGGCGGGGGTGGCGACGAGCCAAACAGCACCCGCGGGCGCTTGGTTGGACGAGGATTACTCACATCGTTGTGCGCAGCCGCGACCAGGCCGGGCTGGAAGGCATCGGGAAGCTCAGGCGCACGGCGTGGACTGGCGGCAAAGTACCTTCCCAAGCCGGTGCGACGGTCGTCATGATCGCCGCCGCGATCAGGTGCGCGATCTTGCCGTTTTCCGGAAAAGGTCGCAGACGACACGGCTTCTGCTCCTGCTCCACGAAGCGGGGAAGAGGGGCTTGCCAGAGAGGGGACGCCCCAGCCGTGGTTTACAGCAGATGAACGTGGATTGTTGACGGTGTACCGCGGGCGAGACATCGAGTGGCAGAGGGAGGGAGAGAGGACGGTCTGGGAAACGCGATTGATCGCAAATTCTGACGAGTGGAGTGTCTGCAAGTACATCGCGGATCTGACTCCCCCAAGCCTAAGCGCTTCATGCGTATGAAAAGGCTCACGAGCAAGTTTGCGCCTTGTCGAGCCCGGAAAGACCCGTCCTAAGCCGCCGATGCCGTCCTACGGTCGGCGGCTTCGTTCGATGTTCGGCTGGTTGTGGACCCTCTAGTCTACATCATTAAACTGATTCCCACACACGCGCGGATCTGACTTGTGGCTTGTTTGATGAGGTATGTGGCCGCGGACACGGCCGTGGACAGACGCGGAGCAGTCAAAGACGACCACTGCGAGGATATTGGCTTGATGGCGGACCGAGTGCATGAGGAGATAGTGGGCATCTGCGGCGCAGGCAACGTGACAGCGATCGGTGGAGCAGGCAAAGGCGCAGCGATCGGTGGGGCAGGCAAAGGCGCAGCGATCGGTGGGGCAGGCGGGATGCGCGGAGCGCGACAAGCAGTGGAGGGTATTGGTGCGAAGAGAGGTCGTAGTCGCCGTCATCATCAACGTTAAAGATACCGATGGTCGCCAATTGCAGCTATGCCCACGTGTCGCGCCACTATTTTTTTGCGGAGAATCCAATTTTTCTTCTCCCTCCCCATGGATGACATCATCGTCGGCCTCCCAATGAACCATGGCTGTGGCTGTGGGCGACTGGCCGGCGACCATCCTTCATCCTTCGTCGGGCTTCCACGACGATGACCAGGTCGGGGGCCACGTCTACAGCCGGGCAGAGACAGACACGTTTGAATGCACCTCTCTCTACCGTCTACCTTCCCACCCCCACCCCTCCACAGCCCGCACCGCAGAGCCGGTGCATGCTCAGAGTAGGAGGCCATCTTCTGCAAGGAACCCTAGCCATGTCTGCCCTGGCGACGACGACGACGACGACGACGACGACGACTTCCCCTACATCTTCTCCCACCGGTGCCTCTCCCACTCCGCTCGCTACGGCCACTGTGGTCGTCGACCCGGACGCAGCGCTAGCGAGCCTGGAGGCGAGCCTGGCCGAGCCGGCGGCTGTGCTGGCGGGTGGCGGCGTGGTCGGCTTCCCCACCGAGACGGTGTACGGGCTCGGGGCGAACGCGCTGAGCGCCGATGCTGTGGCCGGCATCTTTGCTGCCAAGCGTCGGCCGGCAGACAACCCGCTGATTGTGCATGTGTCCGGGCGCGAGATGCTGGCGCCACTGGTGGATCTGGACGGCGTGGGAGCGAGCCAGCGGGCGGTGATCGACGGCCTGATGACGGCGTTCTGGCCTGGCCCGCTCACACTGCTACTGCCCAAGTCCGCGGCGGTGCCGGACGAGGTGACTGCTGGCCATCCGACAGTTGGCGTGCGGATGCCGTCGCACTCTGTGGCGCGCGCGCTGATTGCCGCCGCGGGTGTGCCTCTTGCTGCGCCGTCGGCCAACCTCTCGGGACGCCCATCGCCGACGACCGCCGGCCACGTGCTGACCGACCTTGGCGGTCGTATCCCATGGGTTGTCGACGGCGGCTCGTGCGATTTTGGCCTTGAGTCGACTGTGGTCGATCCGCTCCGCGAGCCGCCGATGGTCCTGCGGCCTGGCGCGGTGACGCTCGAGCAGCTGCGGAGTGTGGCGCCAGACATGGTCGTCCATTCGGGCGAGGTTGAGGAGGCGCCGGCGACGCCGGGCCTCAAGTACACCCACTACTCGCCATCGGCGCCGGTGGTGGTCTTTGACGGCGGCTCGCCGGAGGCGATGTCGCGCTCGCTCGCGTCGTGGTGTGCCGAGACCAGCGCGGCGGCCGAGGCCGGCGCGCCCACTCCGCGCATCGGACTCGTTGCCACCCGCCCGGACGTTGTTGTCCCGCCAACCACCGCACGGGTCATACAGCTCTTTGACACCGATGACCGCGCCGGCGCTGCTGCCGCCCACGGCCTCTTTGCTGCCCTCCGTGAGCTCGACGAGGACGGCTGTACCCACATCATCATCGAGGGCGTCTCGCGCGCCCACTTTGGTCTCGCAGTCATGAACCGGGCGCTCAAGGCCGCATCGCGGACCGTTGTCTGCCACGAGGCTGGAGCCTCGAGCTGATCCGGGCCGCATCCGACCGCAATGAACGCCAGCCAATTGGAGCCAGTTGTTGCGTGCCTCGAGCCTGCGCACCAGCGTTGCGCCGTAATGCTTGTCTTTCGACGCGTCGTCTCGCCACTCCCCACCGTTTCCACCACCCGCACTCCCCACACCCTGCTCCCACCCCTCTCCCGTACCTCCATGTCGTCCACCGCACCCGGCATCGCCACCATGGACGTGGCCAAGACCGAGACCGACTCGGCGGCGGTCTTCTACCCGTCGGCCACCCGCAACGCACCGGTCATCCTCGACAAGTTGCAGGAGATCCTGGCGACGCCGCCGGAGAGTGCGGCTCTGCCCGAGGCCCTCGAGGTGGTGGAGATTGCCTCCGGCTCGGGCCAGCATGCCGCGGCGTTTGCGACCGGCCTCGGCGACCGCATCGCTGCCTGGCACCCGTCCGACGTGACCGATGAGCTCGCGGCGTCGGTGGCTGCGCACGCAGCCGCCGCCAACGTGTCCGACAAAGTCCGTCCGCTGGTTGTGGCGGACATGACTAACGCACGATGGATCGAGGCCTTTGGCTCCTCGCCGCACCTTGTGTACAACGCCAACATGATCCACATCGCTCCGCTCGCCGCAGTCGACGGCCTCTTTGCCGGTGCAGGCCGCCTCCTTGCCGATGGCGGCATGCTCATCACCTACGGCCCGTACAACGTTAATGGCGCCTTTACTGCGCCTTCCAACGAGGCCTTTGACGCCTCGCTGCGGGCCCGCAACCCCGAGTGGGGCATCCGCGATGTCGCCGACCTTGCTTCCCGCGCATCGGCCGCGGGCATGGTCCTTGCCTCCTCCCACCCGATGCCGGCCAACAACTTTGTCCTTGTTTTTGTCAAGCCCAGCGGGGGAGCATGACCAACTGCCTAGCTCGCCAGCTGCTGCTGCCCGCCCGCCTTCTTCATGATTTTCGTCTCTTTTCTTCACGATCAATTCACTGTGCCTCTCCCTTCGCTGGCCGCGCCTCAACCACCGGCTGTCCACCGGCCGCGGCCGTCCTCCCCTCCCCTCCTCGCCCGCCACTACCTACATCCATCACCCATCCGGCCGTCCACCCCCAAACCCATGTGCGATCCCCATGTGCGATGCCACCCCCTCCCTTCCCTCCACCCCCTCCGCCTTGGATTAAGTGTGGCCATCATGAACGCGAGACCATGCTGCCATCTTCAATGGCCTTCCTTCGTGAAACTGTGCCATGCGACGGGCATAAAACGCAGCCAACTCCCTCGACTCTGCCCCACTCGGTTCAAGAGCATCAACTCTTTTTCATTGCCTTGCCTTTGCTTGCGAATTCTTCCACAGACGGCAAACCACGCACCACTTGTTTCACAAACAAACCAACCATGGCCGACGACGATGTGCAGGTTTTCAAGTTCCAGGTACGTCCTCTCCTCCTCCCTCCTCCCCAACTACCTGCAATGGTCTCCCATGGCCCCTTGGGCCCAGGCCTCCCGCTCTGACGGGTAAGCCTGCCCTCTTCCCCCCCTCCCCCTTGCCCCACCCCCCGGTGCCTCCCTCGCGACGTCACGATTCGCATCCAATGTCCGGTCGCCTGCCACCACCGGCGGTGCGGCCTGGTACAGCCATTCTCTCTTGGTCCTCCCAAGAGACCCTCCCCCCAATGACTGGCCATGCCCATGGCTACATGGTCTGGGTCTTTCCCCCGCTCTCCTTCCACCGCATGAGCCTCCCCCCCTGCGTCGATGACGCGGTCGGCTCGACTGTGACGACCTTCACGAGCGCACCTTCATGAATGTCTCGAAGCTTCATGACGGGTTTTTCTGTTTTGACGGCTCACAATTTTTTCTTGCATGTGAGACCACCCCCCCCCCCCCCCCTTCCCCCACCATGACTCATGCCCAACACCACCACCGCCTCCTCCGAACAACAGGCTGAGATCAACCAGCTGATGTCGCTGATCATCAACACGTTCTACTCGAACAAGGAGATCTTCCTCCGCGAGCTCATCTCGAACTCGTCGGATGCTCTCGACAAGATCCGGTACCAGTCGCTGACGGACCGCGAGGCACTGGCGACCGAGGCCGAGCTTAAGATCGAGCTCATCCCGGACAAGGCCAACAACACGCTGACGATCCAGGACTCTGGCATCGGCATGACCAAGGCTGACCTTGTGCAGAACCTGGGCACGATCGCGCGGTCGGGCACCAAGAACTTCATGGAGGCGCTGCAGGCCGGCGCTGACGTGTCGATGATCGGCCAGTTCGGTGTCGGTTTCTACTCGGCGTACCTCGTTGCCGACCGCGTGACGGTTGTGACGAAGAACAACGACGATGACCAGTACATCTGGGAGTCTGCTGCCGGCGGCTCGTTCACCATCAAGCGTGATACCGAGGGCCCGTTCATCGGCCGCGGCACCAAGATCATCCTGCACCTCAAGGACGACCAGCAGGACTTCCTCGAGGAGCGCAAGATCAAGGACCTCGTCAAGAAGCACTCTGAGTTCATCGGCTACCCGATCAAGCTCTGGGTCGAGAAGGAGAAGGAGGAGGAGGTGACCGACGACGAGGCGTCCGACGACGAGGCCGAGGAGAAGAAGGAGGGTGACGAGCCCAAGATCCAGGACCTCGACGACGACGACGACGACGAGGCCGGCAAGAAGAAGAAGACCAAGACGGTGAAGACTGTGGAGACCGAGTTTGAGCTCCTCAACCAGAACAAGCCGATCTGGACCAAGAAGCCGGACGAGATCACCAAGGACGAGTACGCCTCGTTCTACAAGTCGCTCACCAACGACTGGGAGGAGCACCTGTCGGTCAAGCACTTTTCGGTGGAGGGCCAGCTCGAGTTCACGGCCATGCTCTTTGTGCCGAAGCGCGCGCCGTTCGACCTCTTCGAGCCGAGCAAGAAGCAGAACAACATCAAGCTCTACGTCCGCCGCGTCTTTATCATGGACAACTGCGAGGAGCTCATCCCCGAGTGGCTCAACTTTGTCAAGGGCGTCGTCGACTCTGAGGACCTCCCGCTCAACATCTCGCGCGAGACGCTGCAGCAGAACAAGATCCTCAAGGTCATCCGCAAGAACATCGTCAAGAAGTGCATTGAGATGTTCGGCGAGCTCGCTGAGTCGGAGGACCCCGAGGACTTTAAGAAGTTCTACGAGGCCTTCTCCAAGCACATCAAGCTTGGCATCCACTCGGACTCGGCGAACCGCGCCAAGCTCGCCAACCTGCTCCGCTACTACTCGACCAAGTCGGGTGAGGAGTGGACCTCGCTCAAGGACTACGTCACCCGCATGAAGGAGGGCCAGAACTCGATCTACTACATCACCGGCGAGTCGCGCGCCGCAGTCGAGAACTCGCCGTTCATCGAGCGCCTCCGCAAGAAGGACCTCGAGGTTCTCTTCCTTGTCGACCCGATCGACGAGTACGCTGTCCAGCAGCTCAAGGAGTACGACGGCAAGAAGCTCGTGTGCGTCACCAAGGAGGGTCTTGAGATCGACGAGACCGAGGACGAGAAGAAGTCGTGGGAGGAGGCCAAGGCCAAGGCCGAGGGCCTCTGCACCTTCATCAAGGAGGTGCTCGGCGACAAGGTCGAGAAGGTCGTCTGCTCCAAGCGTGTCGTTGAGTCGCCGCTTGTCCTCGTCACCGGCCAGCACGGCTGGTCGTCGAACATGTCGCGCCTCATGAAGGCCCAGGCCCTCCGCGACACCTCGATGTCGTCGTACATGGAGCCGAAGAAGATCTGCGAGATCAACCCGACCAACTCGATCATCGTCGCCCTCCGCGACCGCGTCGACGCCGACCGCAACGACCGCACCGCCAAGGACCTCATCGACCTGCTCTTCCAGACCGCGCTCCTCACCTCGGGCTTCACCCTCGACGACTCGGCTGGCTTTGCCAAGAAGATCGCCGGCATGGTCAAGCTCGGCCTCTCCATCGACGACGACGACGACGATGTTGTCGACGACGACGTCCCCGACCTTGAGGAGGACGACCTCGACGACGCCGGTTCGTTCGAGGCTGTTGACTAGATAGTTTTGTCTGTGAAACACAACCTGCCTACATACATCACCTCCTCCTAGCTTTCATTCACCCTCTTATCTTCATACAGGGAAGGCTACCGTCATAGCCTCGTCATACGCCGCGCCGCCGCCGGGGAGGAGCTTGCCGCCGTCGAGGGCGTCGAGGACGATCCTGGCACGCGCCTTGAGAAACGCGTCGTCGCCCCACCAGCCCCATCCACAGAGAAAGCGGGCGAGGTCGGCGGCGGCGAGAGAGAGCTGGACATCAAAGGCATCGTAGGTAAAGGTGGCGGCGGCGGAAGGGGCCAGGCGGGCAACGAGGGCGGCGTGGTAGCCTCTCAGGAGCGAGTCCTCGGCTGCCGGCTCCAGATCGAGTCCGCCGGCCATAAAGAGCTTGGCCACGTCACGCGAGGGCACGCCGCGGCCGACGTACTGCATGTCGACAAAGGCGACGGGCCCGGCATGGGCGGCAGCCATCAGGTTGGCCGGCTTGACGTCGCCGTGGATGATGCACTGGCCTGGATCTGCCTTGAGCCGGGCGTCGATGGCGGCGGCGGCGGCCTTGAGGCGGCCAGGCAGGCCGCGGGAGCCCATGGCGCGCCACTCGTCGGGCCGGGTGTCGAGGTACCAGTACGAGCCCTGCTCGGCGAGGCCGATGACGGCGACGGCGTCTTCGGCGGCATCGCCCCAGTGGGCGGCGTGGAAGACGGCGAGGGCGTCGAGGATGCGGGCGGCCATGACGACGTCGATGTCCGACGGAACCGGCGGGAGCGGGAGGTAGGCCATGGCAATGACTAGGGTATCGAGCTTGCTCCGTCCGCGGGTGGGCAGCTCGCCGGCGTGGCTCACCAGCTCTGCATCCGCGGCATCGGCACCGGCGGCGATGGTCCACACGCCCACGACGTCGGCGCAGGCGAGGCAGTCCGGGGCTGCGGCAGCGAGGGCGGCAGCAAGGCCCGATGCGTAGAAGGCGGCCTCAACAAGGTACGATGCCCGCTTGCGGGCGTCGCCGAGGTTGGCGGTAGCGACATCGGGCATGGCGATGGTCTTGAGGAGGACGGGCTTGGTGGACGGGGCCGACAGCTGCAGGCACTCGCCCATGCCGCCCCACAGCGAGGCCACGTGGGCGGTGCGGACGTCGGGAGAGGGCTTGCCGCGGACGTATGCGTCGACCCATTGTGGTGGTGGCGGGAGGGCGGTGGGGGAGGCGGCCATGGTGGTGATGGTGGAAGAGGGTGTTTGTGGGGGGGGGGAGGGGGAGGGGGAGGGGGAGGGGGAGGGGGAGAGAGAGACAGCTGCCGGGAGGCAGATAGCCAGGCAGCCGGACACCAGGCAGATTGGCATGCAGCAGCTAGTGTGATGTGTTATGCTCGATGCGGGATGTCCGATGAATGCTGTACGGCACTGTGCGGGCGTCACGGTTGAGGCTGAAGGAGCGAGAGCTCGATGGCAAAGCCGATGGCCAGCCGGGCAAAGTCGCGCATGTGGGCCTCGGAGCAATGATCGAGGGTGTCGGTCGAGCCGTGGATAAAGGGGTTGGACTTGGTGAACTCGGCCTCAAAAGGAAAGACGGCGTCGACGCCGACCGAGGTCCACGACGCGTGGTCCGAGCAGCGGTAGCCGCACTTGGTGTCGGTCCACGTCGCCTCGAGGGTATACGCGTCGACCAGAAGCCGGAGGAAGGCGTTGAGCGGGGCCGAGGTGTAGTCGGTGACGATGCCGACGGTGGGCACGGCCGACGAGCCGTCGTAGCACGTCATATCAAACTGCGCCATGCCGACAATGGTCTTACCTTCGGAAGCGTACTTGTTGGCGATGGCGGCCGAGCCGCGGAGGCCGACCTCCTCGGCGGCGTAGAACTGGAGCTGGATGGTGTTGTATGGCTCAACGCCCGCAGCAGCGAGAATGCGGAGGGTCTCGAGCAGGGTGACGGTGCCTGAGCCGTCGTCGTCAACGCCCGGGGCGCGGCCGGTGGACGACGAGCCGACCGAGTCAATGTGTGCGCCGAGGATGACGATGTCGCTTGTCTGGCCGGCGATGGTGACGATGACCGAGGGCTGGAGGAAGGAGTTGGCAAAGTACTCGACCGTGATGCCGGGGTGTGCGCCGGCGTAGACGGAGGCCAGATCGTGGACCCACTCGGCGGCGCGGCGGCCGGTGTCCGAGGTGTAGTAGCGGGTGTAGAAGGAGGAGAAGGTCTCCACGTTGGCCACCATGGCCGAGACCTCCACCTTGTTGGCCAGCACTCCCACCACAGCCTTGTGCATGGGCTGGGCCGGGAAGACGTACTTGCCCGCCACCGCCACGGGGTACCCCTTGCCCAGCCCCTCGCTCTCCGTCACGTCCACAAACCGGCTTGCCGCACCGCCGTCCGCCACAAGCTCATCGATCTCACTGAGGCTCAGCCATGCCGCACGCGTCGCATTCCACCGCACCATTCGCAGCCCCTCGGCCACCGCCTGGGCCGCCTCGTCGCCATGGCTGCCCACGGGCATGCCCACCGCCACCGCTGCTGCTGCTGCCGCCACCAGGACCACGATGAGGCGTGTTGTCGTCTGCATGTGTGTGCTTGCGGGGAGGGGAAGTGCGTGAAGTATGGGGAGGGGAGGGGGAGGGAGGGGGCTGGCCTGCGCGTGACTTTGGCGGGCGGTGGGAGGGGGGGGGGGGGGGGGGGGGAGGGCACGGCCCGACCACCGGCAGGCGACTGATGCCACTATGGACATGAAGCCGGATCGGCGGATGGCAGCCGGATGAGAGACAGAAGACAAGCGAGAGCCACATGGTTGCCATCAACTATTTATGCGCTACATGTACATGTACTCGGGGACACTCGATTCGCCCACGGCAGACACGCGCTCGCCGGCGTCGTCGAGATGAGCCATGCTGATGGCGCCCGCCCCACTTCCGGCTGCCGTGCACGCTGCGCGCCACGCTGCGTTGCGGATGTCGCCTCCGGCAAGCTCATACTTGGCGCCAAGCGCGGCAAAGTCGACATCGGCCGCCAGCGGCGCCGTCTCTGGCAGCGAGCTCCGCCACAACTGCGCACGCAGGCTCGCCGACGGCAGCTCAAACTTGACCACATACCGGATCCGCCGCAGGAACGCAGGATCGAGTGCCTCGATGTTGTTCGAGGTGAGGATGGCCATCCCGTCAAACTTCTCAAGGTGGTAAAGCAGCAGGCCCGTGTCAACGTTGGCGTACCGGTCTGTCGCGCTCGCCCCGGCCGTTCGCGCCGCAAACAGACCCTCGGCCTCGTCAAAGACCAGGATCGTCGACGCACTAGCTGCGTCGGAAAACACCTTTTCGATGTTCTTTGCCGTCTCGCCAACGTACTTGGACACCAGCTCAGCACAGTTGACCACCCGCAGCGCCCGCCCGGTCTCGTACCCGATTGCCGCGGCAGCCATCGTCTTGCCCGTTCCCGGCGGGCCGTGGAACAGCGCAACCGTCGCCGTCGCCGCCTCAAAGCCCCACTGCGTCGTCAGAATGCGCCCCGCCTTTTGCGCCGCAACAATCTCGCCCATCACCGCACTCGTCGCCTCCGGAAGTACCAGCGAGTCGAGCCCTGCTTTGGGCAGCACCCGCCGCTCAAACGCGTTCTGCCGTAGCATCGACTCGAGCTGTGCCTGCGCCCCAGCCTCAAAGTCCGCCGCCGTCAGCACAAGCTCGCCGTTTCCGTCGCTGCCACCCTCGGCCCGTGCCCGCGCCAGCGCATTCGATAGCGCACCCACAATCGCGTTCTTGATGAACCCACCTGGGAGCTCAAACTTGAGCGCCAGCGCGTCGACGTCAACATCGTTGGCGAGAGTCATGCCTTCCGGCACGTGCCGCCGCCAGATCGCCGCACGCAGGACGTGGTCCGGGAGCGAGAACGAGATTGAGAGCTGGACTCGCCGAAACGTGGCCTCGTCGAGCTCGTTCACCATGTTGGTCGCCAGAATCGACACGCCCTCGAACGACTCCATGAGTGTGAGGAGCGCGGGCAAGTTGGCGTTCTTGCCGCGCGCCCGCGTCATAAACAGCGACTCACACTCGTCAAACAGCACGATGGCGTCATGCATCTTGGCTTCCGCAAAGACCTGCTTCACCGCATCTGACGCCGAGCCCACGCTCGCCGTCGTCTCCGCCAGCGACGCAAAATTGACGAGCAGCACCTTGCGCTTCAGGTGCGCCGCCACACAGTTGGCCGTCAGCGTCTTGCCCGTCCCGCTCTGTCCATGGAACAGGAGCACCATGCCGCTCCCATACGTCACAAGCTCCTCCAGCCCCAACGAGGCCTTGAGCGCACAGAGTTGCTCGTACGAACCGAGCGTGTCCATCAGCGCCTTGCGCGTCTTGACCGGAAGGACCACGTCGTCAAACGTGACCTTGGGCGTGTACAGGTGCGTGCCCTCCACAACCTCTGACAACGGCGTCGCCAGCCCGATGATGTGGTCCAACACGCGCCGGTCGATCGAGACCTCGCAGTCCACAAGGTCAGACGCGCCGCGTGTAGACACCACGTTGATGTAGCCGTCCGCGCGCAGCGGCGCGTTCTTGAGAAACGCAGACCGCTGGCCGACCTGCTCCTCCAGCGTCGAGCAATAGAGCGAGAGCAGCGTCGAGACCTGGAACGCTCCTCCCATCAGCATCATCCGCGACGACCGGATGCTTGCGCTCCGCTCTCGGATCGGCTCGTATGTGTGGAACGCCGCGCACGCCACAAGCACAAACTTCTCAAAGGCAGAGAGCCCCGACGACCGCGCAAGCACCTCCAGCCGTGGCACAAAGCCCGCCGCCTCAGCCGCAGCCGCCCGAACCTGAATCTTCTGCTCCGCAACCTGTAACTTGGTCTCCAGCTCACGCGTCCTCGCCGCCAGCGAGCTCGTCGCCCCGCGCTGGAACATCCGCATCTCGTTGACGTCGTCCGCAGACCGCACCTGCCGCGCGTTGTCACACGCCTGCATCCGCAGGTACACCACTTCGAACTCGTCCACAAGATACTCGAGATCCGTCGTGTACGCCGCAAGACCGCCGTCGTCACCCTCGCCTCCCGCGCCCCTCGCGCCAGGGCTCGACATCGTAACTCCAGCATCCGCCAGCGCCTGCGCCACCAGCGCGTCCGGATCAAACCCGTCGTCACTGAGTCCGTCAAGCTCGGCAAGCAGCGCGGTCTCGTCGTCATCGGCGCCGCTGGACACACCACCCATCGCCCGTCCCGGATTACGTGTCAGCGCATCGTGCCCGGTCAGCTCGCCGAGTTTGGTCGATGCCAGCTTGAGCGAGGCGTCGGTCCCGAGCGTCACTCCATGGAGCGCGAGCAGGAACTCTGACGAGACCCAGAGCGTCGACGATGGCAGCCGCGACGCATCGACCTGGATGAGCCCATCCTTCATGTGCGCCCGCCCCGGATCGAGGAAAGTCGCAAGTGCCCGTGGACTCGCGCCCGCTAGCCGCATCGCAGCCTCGGCCTGGAGCACATACCCGCCCGAGTGATCGCCGTAGAACGCCGGCGCCCGGAAGCCGAGCTCCTCCACCGCCGACGTCATCGAGAGCACCATCACCGCCGCAAACATCGACGCCTCACGACAGTCCCAGCCGTATCCCTCAGCCAGCAGATGGAACAGCGGCTGCTCTTTCACGCCACCTGCACTCACTCCGTCGCCGTGGACCAGGCACCACCCGCCGCATCCGTCGCCCGAGGCCACCGGCAGATGCGCCCGCGCCACCTGCGCCCGCACCTCGTCCAGCGCCGCCGCCACAGCCATTGCTCCCTTGCTCTCTTCCGCCAGCGCCGCCATGCTCATACCACGCGCCCCCACCAGTCGCACCGCACTCGCTGCTGCCGTCCGCTGCGCCAGCGCCGCCAGAATTGTCGTCGTCTGCAGCGCCGCCATCGTCTCCTCGCTCCCGCCGCTCCCCACCTCGGCACCATTCACCGCCTCCAGCGACAGCGGCACCAGCGGCTGCGCCGTCGCCACCGCTATCTCCATGGCATCCATACTGCAACCCGCTGTCGTTCTCTCCCACTCTGCTATGTGCTTGTCACGTAGCCCGTTCTCAGCGAGAGAGAGAGAGAGAGAGAGAGAGAGAGAGAGAGAGAGAGAGAGAGAGAGAGAGAGAGAGAGAGAGAGAGAGAGAGAGAGAGAGAGAGAGTAGTGGTACCAGCCAGCAGCTAGCACCGCCGAACAGAGCTTCCCTCCGACCCCCCTCGCTCGCACATGCGTCTATTTCCGCTACCTTAGAGCAGCCCGAACAGCCTGCCATTCGAGGCGGGCAGCGGCAAGGACGGGATGCGCGCCTGGCCGCGACGACGGCGCAAAGAGCGCGTCCGCGGTTTTGACGGCTACAGAGAGCCATTGCTTGCACGGCCGATAACGCGACGATACTTTGCGCCACGCCACAATCACCCCGAGCGCTTCGGCCACCAGCGACGTGGCGCGCGTGAGGAATGACGGCGCGGCGGCCGCCGCATGTCCGCGCTCACTTCGCAGCAGCATGACCGGGCGGACCGGGCCACGTCCGCCTGCAGGATCCACGCCCTCGCGCTGCGGCAGCGACGCCAGCGACTCTGCCTCTAGCGCCGCCATGTCGCCCAGGATCTCGTCGGTCACCGTGGTGTGCAGGACGGCCAGGACCTGGTCCAGCGTCTTGTCGCCGACATCAAACAGCACCCGGCTCACCACCTCGGCTGCCGCTGCGAGCACAGGTGTGAGGACTGACAGTGTCGGCCCGCTCAGCGTCTTGATCATTGCCTTGACCACCGCCAGCGTCGCCGGCAGGACGCGGACATAGAGCGAGGCGCACGGCCGATGCCGCGCCCCGGCCAGCAGCGGGCCTACTACCCGCGCCGCACATGACGCCACAAACCCAGGTGCTGTCCGCGGATTGGCGACAATCACTTCGGCCATCCATAGTTGCAGCCGTCGCATCCGCGACGTCGACACGTTCCGCCCGCTCCAGTGCCTGCCCACTACAAAGTCGACTAGCGCGTTGTTGAACGTGTCCAGCTCGGACCCGCCTCTCGCACTCGCCGCAGCCACGGCCGGGAGCAAGTAGCTGTCGGCCTGGGCCGCCGCCCGTTCTGACGGCAGCACATCAAACTGCCGCGCCGTCCACTCGTGCAGCGCTCGGCTCGCATGCGCCGCGCCAGCGCCAATCAGCTTGCCAATCCCACCCATCACCGCCGCCATCAGCTTGCCACGCCCGCTCGAGATCTCGAGTCCAGAGCCCACAATGACAAACCGGTGGAGGAGGACGTACAACGGGGTCTTGTGCCACAACTCACCGTCCGCAAGCGCCAGTGGCGCTTGCTCCGCCAGCATCGCCATCACCTCCAGCGCAAAACCCTCGTACGCCCGAGCCACGGGCCCGGGTGTCGTCCCGCGGCTGCAGAGCTCGCTCAACGCCCGCGCGCAAACATCGGGCACCATCGCGAGGCACTCACCCGGCGAGCTGGCTCCCGCCACTACGCTGCTCACCACGGCCTTCACAAGCTGCAGCCGCGGCAATGTCCACGCAGCAGGCTCGGCCTGCCATGGCAGGACCACCGTCGCGGGATCGATGGCCACGACAGCGTCCTCGTCTGCATGCTCCAGCTCACCGGCGCCGGCAAAGGAGAACTTGGCCCAGAGCTCAGCAGCCTTTGCACGGCCGCCCATCAACGCTGCGGTCGATGGCAGTGACGCGAGCGTGTGAAACAGCCGCGGCAAGTCGACCGCAAACGGATCGACAGCCGCAAGAAGCAGCGCGTGTATGAGTTCCGTCGCTATCGGGCTGACCAGTGAAGCAGGCGTCCGTGCCCCGTGGTGGAGGAACGCGGTCCAGAACCCTACCGGGACAAGTCGCGCCAGCGCGTCGCCATCTCGGACCAGCCAAGGTGACTGGGTGCCAAGAGAACTCACGACCGCACTCACCGCCGACCGCCCGTCGCGGGACACGGCTTCTGAGAGCACGCCCATCAGACGGGTCACCGCCCGTAGCGCCGCCGTTGCCACCAGAAACGACTGCACCGAGTGAACGTGCGCCACCGTCGACTTGGCGCACAACTCTGCATACACTGCCATGAGCAGATCGCGCGCGGAGATCCGCAGCAGGGTCACCTCCGCCTGGTCCAGCAGCGCCGTCGCAGTCGACGCTGACTCTTGCTCTGCCACGTGCGCGTTGACCAGTGCATCAACATCATCAAAGTCCCCCATGTCAAACGAGAGTGACGCCGACGCCGACGCCGACGACATCTGTGACTCGGGAAACAAATCCTGGCTCTCATTGTCCGCCGGACACTGGCTGCCCGCTTCGACCTCGCTACCGCCGCCATCACGCCCAACATCATGCGAGGCCGGCGGTCGCGGGAGCGGCGGCGGCACAAGACTCACCATGTGAATGAGGAACGTGATGGCCGGAACCCAAAGGTCCGCCGGCGCCGACGGCGCGAGCAAGCCGACAATATGCGGCGACATGAGCAGGTGCTCTCCAAGGAGCGTGACTGGATCACGGCGCGCCGCGGTGTCGATCAGACTCGCAGCTGCCTGCAAGTAGCCCGTGACTATTGGAACTGGCGCTCCAGCGCCAATCACTGCCTCCAACCGGTCGGCAATGGCAGGCATGACCGGCTCGAGCCGCATGCCCCGGCTCTGCAGCACCCGTCCAAAAACAACCAGCGCTGAGAGCGCGAGCCCGTGCGCCGAGTTGGATGCCGATGCCGGCGAGATGAGCGCCGAGACTCGCGAAAGGATCGAGTTGACCGTCTCGCACGGCACCGCCGATGCCAGCACCACAGCCAGCGACAGCTGAGCCGCCGCCATCGCCTGGTCCAGACCGGTCGCCAGCTCGAGGTTGGCATCGAGCCCGACAATGATCGTCGATGCAAGGCGTTTGGCGTCCCACTCGGAGAGCTCGTGCCGCGGGTGGGTGTCTGCTGCAAACGGCGACGACAGCGCGCACGCCATCAGATGGAGGAGTCGTCCGATAGGCGCCTCGCGCGCCTCGCCCGCAATCGACAACCCGCTACCGGCCACGCACACCGAAAGCGTCGGCGGGCCGAGGGTGAGCCACGCCGAGCTCGGTGCAGCCCGAAAGGCCTCCCACACCGAGGTGAGAAAGTCTGACGGCGGCGGGTCCCACTTCCCCACCGGCGCCACCAGCGCTTCGACCCACGCCAGCATCTCGTCAAGCGCGCGCGGCCCGAGCGAGTCCAACCGGTTCGCGATGTGCGGAACAAGCAGCCGCCACGGATGCACCAGCTTTGGCAGCAGAGGCTGGATCCACCCAAGCAGCTCGAGCGACGACAGCAGCGGCCCGCTATGAGGGCCGGTCACCGCATCAAGCGGCGCTGGCGACGCTGCAAACGCCGCTGCTGCAAGCCCGGACAGCGGATGCTGGAGAATCGGCATGCCCGACGGCAGCGCCGCACGAAGCGGGACAAGAATCGCCGGTAGTGCAGTGTCCATCACAAACGTCACGTCGCCCGCCAGTGTCTCAATCGCGGTGCCCCACACCAATATGGCCGCAACGTGCGGGAGCGAGACAGGCGTTGGCCAGTGGACAGGCAGCGGCACCGTGTCAAGCAGATGCTGGACTGCCGCCAGCCGCGACGGCACCGGCAGCCGCCCGAGAGCCGCACCGAGCGACGGCAACACCACATCGCGAAGGTGTAGCACAAGCCCAATTTGGACCGCGCGCGATGACGGCGGCGAGCTATGGAAGAGCGCAACTACGTCAGCCCGCGCAAGCTGGCGGAGCACTGCAAGCGGCGCCCGCAGTGGCGCCGCTAGCAACGTAGCCGGCACTGGCCGCCACGGCCGGAACGGGTCCGCACCCGAGATCGAGAGTGCGGCTGGGAGAACCGCAGCCACCAATGGTGCGGGAGCTGGGTGACTGGTTTTGCGCCGCTTCTCGCCGCCATTTGGTGACCGACGAGACTTGCGCTTGCGCCTCCGCCCAGCTCCCAGCGGCGACGAGTCCGCTTCGGATGAGCGTAGCAAGTTGCGCTGTTGCCCGCGAGAGGGCTCGGGAGATGACGAGAGTATGACAAGCCGACGGGGCGGAGTGATGCGTCGAGGAGGCGACGACAGTGTCGGCGAAGGACGCGAGAGCGTGGTCACAGCTCCTACCCCCGATTCCGAGTCGGAGCCCGACGACGACGTCGAGATTGTCAAGCCCGAGATCCGCTCCGGCGGCGGCGAGACATGCAAGGGCGACGCAGTGCGGCGCTGGGGTGCAGGCGCATGTGACATGTCCATGGCGACGACATCAGTTGCCGCCGCCTTGGTGCTCGCCGCTCGCGGCGATCGCTTACCCGAGCCAGGAGGCAGAGTTTGCTCCAGCACATGCGGAAGCGACGCCGGAACCGGAATGAGGTCCAGCTCGCTCGAGACATCGACGCGCTTGACGAGTGCAGAAGGTGCGCTCGCGGTCCGCCTCAGCAGCGACTCGTCCTCGGCAGAGCCGGACGACGACTGCTCGCCGCCGATCTGCGATGAGCCAAAGCCGGGACGCCGCCGCAGCAGCGCAACCGCAGCCAACTGCTGGCGCTTCGGCAGCTGCGAGAGTAGCTCGTGGCACTGCTGCTTCGCCGAGGCTCCGTGCGTGGGCGACGCCGACGACGAGCAGGCTTCGCCACCGGCACCCGAGTCCGAGACCGGCGACGCCGCAGCAACCGCAAAGACGACCTCGTGCGGCCGCGGTGCGGTCTTGTGAGCGAACCTTGCGACTGTAGCAGACGTAGTCCCATCCCCCGACGATGATGAAGCAGAATAAGAGGCCGGTACAAAGCCATGCGCCACTGCAGTCGCCATGGCAGCGTGGCGTGGTCGGTGTCGGTGGCTCGAGACTCACGAATCTACGACCCTTTTGGGCCACCGAGCGGGGGGGGGGGGTGGGGGTGGAGGCAGGGAGTGGAGGGAGCGCCAGTGGAACGACAGGGATGGGTCGTGGTGCTCTGCGTCGCGCGCGCAGAGTGTACACACCGGTGCTCGCGGGTGGTGTACGACGAGAGTCGGGGTCGAGTGTAGGCCGGCGCCCAGCGTGCGGTGGCAACATGTTATTGAGCGTCAAAGAAGGCGGCAATGGCGAGCTGGACGTTGAAGCGTGAGGCGGCAAGGAGGTCAGCGGCCTGGGCGGCATCGACGCCGGTGACTTCCATTACCAAGTCCACGTCGTGGCCCACGATCTCGGCGGCAGCCTGCTCGGGTGCAATGGCCACAAAGCCCTCCGAGTCGGATGATGACGAGTCACGGCGCCATCGCTGACGAGCGATGAAAGGCTCCCGGGGCGCGTCCATCGCGTCCATCAACGCCTGAAGGTCGGCCTGGATAGCGAGAATGTCCTCGACGCCGTTGATTGGGTCCGGAACGTGAACCGGCGGCGGAACAGACGACCCAGCCGGCGGGTGGCACGACGGACAACGGTCGTCACCGGGACAGAGCGCGCACGGCGCCCCGGGCCGACACACCGGGCACGCCACGCAGTCGCACCGCTCATCACAGAACAGGCCGTGGTCTTCGCGGCCGCACGGGTGCGGCTGTAGACACACGATGCAAAACGAGTAGCCGCAGCATGCGCCGGCCGAGCCGCCAACATGGTGGCACGAGTGCCCGCGCGGCCGCGAGATGAGCGCGCCGCACCGCGGGCAAGGCTTTGACGTCGCGCCCAGCAGCGCGAGCGTCGCTGCGTCTCGGCCGGTCGCCTCGTCGGCAGCAATCGAGTCGCACGAGCGCCCGGCATGCCGGAACCATGGCACCGAGCAGTTGCAACACCAATCGGTGGCACACCCCGGACACACTACTCTGCTCGACCGCTGAAGCTGGCGCTGCGACTTGCCGGAGAGATCCGGCTTGATGCACATCAGCTCGCATCCGGGACAGAACGTAGTCTCACCCTTGGGAACCGCGCCGAGCAGCGACTGGACCACCCACCGCGAGCCGGTCTCGGCATCAACCACTCCCCGAGCCACAAGATGCTCGATGACGTGGGCCGGCACGCGCGCCCGCGGGGACATCGAGTCTTGGGCTCGGCAACCCGGGCACATTGCTGGAAACTGCCCACGCTCGATCATGTCGCGTACCGCACTCTGCGCGCAGCCGGCGCAGTATCCGTGCTCACAAAAGCCAACGGTAAACGCTACGCTGACGTTGTCACCAAAGCAAATGCCGCACTCGGGCAGCGTCCGCACCCCACAACCAGACGCACCTGACTCGCCCGAGTCGTCCGAGCTCACAGAGCCGGCCAGCTGGATCGAGCCCACGCCTGCGCCCACCAACAGCGGCGGAGGTAGCTCTCGAGCGAGCCGCGGTCGTGATGGGTCGACATCCAGCGCACCGTATCCGCGCACCGGTACGACGTCGACTCGGACCTTGGGAATCAACCGCTGTTTCTCCTCAGCCGCCAGTAGCGCCGCCGCACGTGCGTGCTCACCAGCACGCAGACGCCGGACGAGCAGCCGCCACACGCCGGGCCAGCCAAACGCCATCAGCGCCACGAGCGCGAAAAGCCCAGCAGTACAGCTCGCAACAATGCGCGGCGTGGCATCATCGCCCGCCACACACACACCACGCTTGCACCTACTGCCAAACCCGCAGCCGGTGCGCTCGCCAAAGCAACTTGTCGCACACTTGCGCGTCCGGGTATCACACACATAGCTACCGCAGCCGGCGTCAAACGGCATCGGCCCACAACTCTTGCCGTCGACCGAGAGCGACGACGGAAGTTCCACAAATGACTTGTCGACTCTCACGTCCATTACCAGCGGGATCGTCACAAAGGCGAGGACAAGGCCTGCAACGCCAAACGACAACGCGCCCGCGAGCACCACCGCCGATCGTCGCATCCCGTACAAATTGCTATGTCGCCAAGAGCACCGCGCGCAGAGGCAGAACCCTACCATGAAGGCCACAAGCAACCCGAGCCCGATGGCTGTCAAACTCGCGGCTGTCACCCCAAACGACAGCGGCGCCGACGCAGGTGCGAGCACACATCTCCCTTCGTGGGAACAGTACGGCGCAACGTGCATGCCGGATGGGAGCTGTGAAGTGAGCCGCTTGTCCATGGCGCCGCGGCACTCATGCGACGATGAGCATGAAATCGCACACGTCCTGTTGTGAACGCGGCAGTAGTATGGCCAGCAGTTCGGCGAGGAGAGGCCGACACAGCTTGTGAGTGCAACCGGCAGCGTTGTTTCCGGTGGCCGTGTCAGCCGCACCCGAAGACGTACGAGCGAGAGTGGAAGTGCCACAATGAGGCCGGCGCCAACAGCCACCAGAGCGACGACCGCAAACAACTGCACCACGTCGTTGGAAGATGCCCAGGGCACAAGCACCCCCGGCAAGCACGCACACACCACCATGACCGCCGTCACCACCCCAAGCACCACCACCGCCGCCAGCCATCGCCGGAGCACGAGCCGGCTGGCGTGATGGGTTGTAGCAACACACTTGCCGGACGCGGCATCGCACGCCAGCCCCGCCCCGGCGCACTCAAAGTCGTGCCGGCACGAGCGCCGGCACCGCCCACTCGGCATGTCGCACCAGTACGGTGCACAGACCGGCGCGTCAACGGCGGCACAGGCAGGCGAACTCGCGCGCTCCGCAGCCGTCAGTGGCGGCTCGAGCGCAGGCACCGGCACTCGGAGAACGAGCATGGCGATGCCGACGACAGCAAAGCCGACAATGGCACCACATGTCGCAGACGCGAGCCACGAGTTACAGAGCCAGATCGGCCGCCATCGCCGCCGCCACCGCGATCGATACGAGTAAGGCGAGCAGCACTTGTTGCTACACCACCCGGCACCCACGCCTAAGACCACCACTAGCAACCCGAGGCCAATTGCCGCGGAGAGCGAGCTCACCCAAAACACGAGAGGCGAGTACCGCCGGACAGAGAGGCCGGCGCCGCCAGTCCAAACGCAAACACCGGCGGCCGAGCAGCCATAGCCGGTCACACACTGATCTGAGGAAGAGCAGCGGGTCCGGCATGCGCGGCTCCCATAGTCGCACGTGTACGGATAGCAGGCGTGCGGGCCAGCGCAAGACGTCCCGTTGCCTGCAATGCCATCAAAGTTCACAGTCACAAGGTGGCTGGCCATGTTCAGCCCGACCGAGAGCGCAAAAATGAACGCCAGAACCACACTCACCATCGATGACATGACGCAGATGACCGGGCGTAGGTGGACCGGAAACAAAAACGAAGCGACCGAGAAGCAGCAAGGCGTGCCGATAAGAAAGGTGCCAAGCGCGACTGCCAGCGCCACGCCCCACAGTGTCGCCTGCGAGTGGGCTGGCTTGTGAATGCCTGGTACCGATCGGGCCCATGTTGCAATGACGCAAGTCCCACCACGACAAGCAGCGCCAGGCGAGCACTGAGAGCTTGCAGTGCAGCGTGTACCACAGAGTCCGGCGCGGGTGTTGCAGAGGAACGGCTCGCAAACCGGATCATCGAGCGCCCCGCACGGTCGACGGTCGCCGGCGCTAGCAGGCGAGACCGCCGGCAGGCTCGACGCCCGCGAGCTGAGCCCGATCGAGCAGCCGATGACAACGGCAGATATCGGGACGGCTACAACACCGACCAGCACTGCTGCCCAAAAGTTGTCCGATGTGCCGATTCGCGAGGCCATGAGCCGCGGCGAGCCCCACCTTACCGGGCGGGCGGTGGTGTGGCGGGCAGCCGAGGCCGGCGGGACCGCGCCAGCTGCTGCAGCGACGCCGCACACCACAATGGCGAAGCCAATGGGCACAAAGACCACCATCAGCGCCAGCGGTGTCCGCGCCATTAGTGGCTGCGGCGACGGGATGCCCGGAAGGAGCGACGCGCACGTGCTAGACGCCTCGAGGCACGTTGAATGCGGCGGACAGGCGGGGGGAGAGTGGCACCCTCTGGCGACGGCAATGAACGGGGCGGGCTGAGCAGCACCTGTAGCAGCGCATGGATCCGCGGAGACATACACCACAGAGAGAACAACGAGTGCCTTCAGTATGGCATCTCTCATCATCCCCATGCGCCCGCCAAGGCCGATAGAAGCCGTGCGCGCGAGTCCTGGTCGCCGAGCGAGGTGTGTCACACACGAGCGTGTCATGGAACACTCGTTCTTGCATGGCGTGGTCGTCGATTGACTTTCCGTCGGCCGGTGGACAGCGGCCTCCGGCCACCACTCGGCAGACGGCAAGCGCCCCCCTCGCCGACTCCATCCCACCCAGCGGGGTTACGCGTCGAGTACACGAGGCACGCAGGCGCTGGCGAGCGAGCGCATTGGTCACCACCCCACCTCCCAAAGTACTCACCTCCCCTTCACCCTCGTATACATACAACATGCTGCGTGGGCTGCAGTCTTGGAGCATGCTGACGCGGACGCGGGGCTTTGCGGCGGCGGCCGGAGCGGCCGGCTCGCTGACCGAGCTCGAGCAGGCTGCGCTCTACCGCAAGATGGCGGTAGCGGTGGTGACGGGCGGGCGGAGCGAGCTGGAGACGCTGGTCAAGGGCGCCATGGCGGACGACGTGCCGCTCAGGGGCCCGCTGGCCGAGGCGGCGCTCAAGGCCGCCATGTTTGTCCCGCAGGGCACCCTGCTCGAGGCCGAGGCCGACCTCGACCTCGTCCAGCACGGCGCCCACCACGCCATCCGGCCCAAGCCGCGGGCCAAGCGGCAGAGGGCTCTGTTTGGGACGGTCAAGTCGGCGGTCGCCTCGGTGCTGGAGGGCCTCGATCGTGGGTATGTCAAGCGCCTGAACCTGGTAGGCGTAGGCTATCGCGCCTGGCTCGGCAAGCCGTCCGAGGGCAAGGCCCTTGTCGACGACGGCTCGGTCCGGGCCCCGGTTGCAGCGCCCGACGACGATGTCCTCTGGCTCAAGCTCGGGTACTCGCATGATGTCGAGGTGCCCATTCCCGACGGACTCGCTGTCAAGGTCATCAAGGACACCACCATTGTTGTCGAGGGCATCCACAAGCAGCAGGTCGGCGAGTTTGCCGCCCAACTCCGCCGCCATCGCAAGCCCGATGCGTACAAGGGCAAGGGCGTCCGCTACGACGGCGAGGTTCTCACCCTTAAGCAGGGCAAGCGCAATTGATGCCGCTCGCGTCCTTGCTTCCGCCGGCTGGCAGCGTGCCTCACCAGCTCGCTTTTCAGTAAAATCCTCAGCAACCGCTACGATGCGGTCGTCTTTACCTTGCCGAGGCTCGGAAGGCCCTCCATGACCCGGCGGAACATTCGCTTGCCATTGACGAGGTTTGTGACCCGGAGTCGCTCGTTCGCGAGATGGCCATTATCCGACGCCTGGCCCATCGGGATGTGCAGCGCTGGCGCACCCAGCGTCTCCTCGAGGTACGGCACGACCGGAATGGAGCCGCCTTCGCGGACAAAGAGCGGCGGAGCGCCCCAGACCTCCTCCACCGCTTCTGCTGCGAGGCCGTAGAGCGGCGACTCGGCATCCGCCGACCACCACTTTCCGGCCTGTACCACCTTGACGGCCACACTGTTGGTCGAGTTCAACTCGCCAAAGACCGCGTCGACGTGGGCCTGCAGCCGCGCAATCATAGTGTCGATGCTCTGGTCCGGCACAATCCGCATCGAGACCTTGGCCGTCGCCCGTCGCGGAATGACCGACGACGCGCCCGAACCGGTAAACGAGCCCTGGACGTCGTGGACCGAGAGCGACGGCAGGAGCCACCGCCGCTGGAGCACAGACTCGGTGTTGGCGTCGCGGTCCCCGGGCGCCACGCCAATCTCGTCCAGGTAGCGGTCGAGGTCAAAGTCGTGGACGTTGAGGTCAAGCGCGGTCTCGGTCACGTCGACGTAAAAGCCGGGTACCGCCACTCGTGTGTTGCCGTCCTCAAACAAGCCGTCCAGGACGTGGACAAGGTCGACCAGCGGCTCGCGGACCGCTCCGCCGTCGACGCCCGAGTGCAGATCGCGCGGCGGGCCAGTGACGGTCAGCGCAACGTGGATGACCCCGCGCATGCCGAGGGTGAGGCACGGCGCCTGGTCGCCAACCCAGTACGTGTTTGAGAGGAGGACGTAGTCGACGCCACCCAGGAGCTCGCTGTTGGCCTCGATTGCCTCGCGGAGACCGGCCGAGCCTGACTCCTCTTCGCCCTCGACCACAAAGACGACGTTGATTGGCAGTGAGCCGCACTTGGCGTGAGCCACCAGCTCGCCCACAGCCGCGAGAAAGGCCACAATGGGCCCCTTGTCGTCTGACGCTCCGCGCCCGTACAGATACCCGTCGCGCGGGGTGAGCGTCCACGGGTCGCTCTCCCACCCGTTGTCGGGCGATGCCGGCTGCACGTCGTAGTGTCCGTAAAAGGCGAGCGTCGGCTTGGACGGGTCGGCCCCGATCCGCCCCAGCACAATCGGATTTCGTCGCGGCGAGGTCGGGTTTGGCACAATGCGGACGTCCGCTCCGAGTGCAAGCAGCGCGTCTGACATGTGCCGCGCCGCCGCTAGGCATGCCGATGCACGTGCTGGGGAGCCCGAGACCGATGCGTGGGCCACAAACTCGCCAAGCATCGCAATGAGCGCCTCGGTCGTGACAACCTCGCTTGCGCCGAGCTGGTCGAGCAGCGGCGCACATGAGCTGGCGGCGGGGCTCTCGACCAGCGATACCGCCCCAGTATGTCGCACGAGGTCATACACGGCACATCGTGCGTTGGCAGCGCCGATCCACAACGTCGAGCCGAGCATGAGTCCATAGAGTGGTTCGTGCGGGACGTGGACAAGTCGCAGACAGGCGAGCGAGCCGAGGCTCCAAACGCAAACATCTCCGCCACTTCCGATCGAGACCAGGTTGTCGGCGCACTTGGCGAACGCCACCACTGCCGACGAGTGCCGCGAGAGGACCCGGAGGCAAAACGGCGGACCAGGAAATGTCAGATCCCAGACCCGAATAGTGGTGTCAGATGCGCCTGAAAAGAGCCGACGGCCAGGTTCAAGCACCATGGCCAGCACCGATGACGCATGGCCCTCGAGCAGTGCTTCGCGATGCTGCAGCGCCGGCGACGTCCAGACCGAGATGGAACCTGTGGCAGTACCCGAGTACAGCCTCGCAGCGCCTGCATCGTACGCCATGCATAGTACGCTCCCGCGGTGCATCGAGTTGGCGGTGGCATGAACTGGCCGCTCACACGGAGTGCACACAGATGCAGAGCAAGTTGCACTCTCACTGGCCGCGGCGGCGTACGGTGAAGGTGCCGGAGGCGGGTGGAGCCGCAACGGCTGGCGAATGAGTGGAATCGGATTGTCTGCCGCCGCCACTGCATCCATTGACACCGGGATGGGGCTCTCTTCGCTCAACGCAGCCAGGAGATCGTCAAGGACAAGTGAGCGGATGAATCCATCGTGCATGCCGACGTAGAGGAGGCCGGCGTCCGGGGCGACGGCGAGTGAGATGACGCTCCCGGATCGCGAGTTAAAGAGCCCCAAGCAGGCATGCGGAGGCGAAGCTTGCCACACACGAATGTATGTGTCGGCCGAGCCACTCAGCAGCAGATCCGAGTCTTGGAGAAAGAGCAGCGAAGTGACGGCGCGGACGTGGCCCGTCAGCGTGACAGCCAGCTGATACGAGCTTGTGTCAAAGATGCGGATGTCGCCGTTTGAGAGACCAGCGGCGACAGCAGCTTTGTCGGCAAGCTCGGCGAGTACCATACATGTTGTATGTTGCGGGAGGGTAAAGCCGGCGAGTGGGTCGAGTGGATCGACGACGGCGGCGCCGCTCACTCCGAGACCCACCGGCGAGCCGAGCAGAGCGGGCGGGAAGGCAAAGGAGCCGGCGGCAGCAGAGAGTGGCGAGGTCGGTGGAGTGGCATCGATCCAGTTGTGCGACTCGGAAAAGATGCGGGTGGAGCCGGAGCGGGAAGGACCCTGTGCGTGGGGACGGCCGTCGCGTCGAGCATCGGCAGGCACCAGACGTCGATCTGCGAGGTGACGACCATGGCTGTGTTCTGCGGAACTGCCAGCCAGTCGTCCGAGTCCCACAGCGGCTCCGAGGCAATGACAACCAGCGACGGCGTCTTGTTCTCGGTCACC
Organism: Thecamonas trahens ATCC 50062; assembly: GCF_000142905.1. Classification (NCBI taxonomy): domain Eukaryota; order Apusomonadida; family Apusomonadidae; genus Thecamonas; species Thecamonas trahens. Next base: position 201,600 of record NW_013657634.1, read on the forward strand.
ATGGTGCAGTCGGTGAGCGCATCACCGGGCTTGGCGTCTGGCGCAGGGACAGAGGCAATGCGCGAACCAGTGGCAAAGTAGAGCGAGACCGACGGGTCCGAGTCAGACATGACCCCGTTGCGCGAGACATAGCGAGTGGCGACCGAGGTTGTTCCGTCCGAGATGGCGATGTTGAGGTAAGAGACAAAGTCTACGCCACGGTCTGCGGCAGCCTCGGCCTCCCATGCATTCAGCTGGGCCACCGTCTCGTAGAGGGCGGCAAGTAAGTCGGCCGGGACCAGATCGAGGTGATCAAAGTCTGTGCCCTGCGGAAAGGTGTTGAGGAAGAGGGCAAAGATGTGCTCCGAGTCTGTGGATCCGAGGATGCCGCCGTAGATATCGTCCCTGAGCGAAGCAAGCAGCTTGCGCTTGACACCTGCGGAAAATGCACCCACGGATCCGTTGTGCATGAAGAGGAGCTTGCCAGCGGCAAACGGATGGCAGTTGGCCTCGGAGAGCGAGCCCGTGGTTGCCGAGCGGACATGGGTCATGAACATGCGCGATCGGGTGGCCTTGGCGAGGCGATGCAAGTTGGCGTTGTTGTGGGCCGGTGACATGGAGGTGAACACACACGGCAACTGGTCATCTTCGTGGAGCGAGTACCATCCGAGCCCACAGCCATCGAGATGGACGGCAAAGCCCGTGACCAGCTGGGCCGACCACAGCGTCTGCCGACAGAGCGAGTGCCGTGGCTGGGTCACCACCTCGGCCACTGTCAACGGGTCCACGCCCACATATAGCAGGAACCGGCACATGTTGACGTCGTGTATGTATGTATGTATGTATGTGTGTGTGTGTGTGTGTGTGTGTGTGTGTGCAAGGGGGGAGGGGGTGGGGGGAGGGGGAGAGCGGTGCCTGCCTTATCTGTGTTCCATTGGCTGGTCATTTCGCGTGCGGCGGTACCCGTCGCCTACACTGCTACCACGGCGATCATGTTCATCGCTTGCGGAGCGGGGGCTCGGTATCGATGCCGAGTCCGGTCTCGTCACCGGGTTCTTCGTTCAGCGGCTCGAGCGAGTGGGCAGGATGTGCACGCTTGACGGCACCGGTGGCAGTTGGGCGCGGAAGGCGGGGTCGGTGGCGGCGCGGGGCCCTGGAGGTTCCTGGCGACGATGACAGCGGCGCGCTGGATGAGGACGACCCGGCAGCGCGGGTCGGCGAGTCGGACACACCCTCTGCCTCCAGATCCTCGGTGATGGGTGCGAGGTCAGTGAACGACGCCGACTCAAACTGGAACTTGGATGGCATAGGCGAGCGGAGGATCGAGTGCTTGCGCCGGCGGAAACGTGGATCGGTCTGCGGCTTGGCGACGCCGACGGCACCGAGACTGGGAGGCTTGGCGGTGTAGAGAGCATCCCACGCAACCGAGGCAAAAAACGGCAGTTGAGCAAGCTCATCCGTATCAGCCTTGCCGTTGAGGAGGAAACAGATGGCGTCGCGGGCTTCGGGCTCGAGGCTGGCTGCAGCGCCGTGGCCAAACAGCGGGTCGTCAGCGGCAAACGAGACGGCGGCTGTCGAGGTGATTACGCCGGCGTCGTCAGGAAGCCGGCCCACCAACAGCTGATAGAGCACAAGGCCAAGCGCGTACGCGTCCGAGGCAGGCGATGGCGGCTCGGAGCCGGTCAGCACCGCCGGTGGGAGGTACTCGAGCGTCATGCCCCACATGCCGGCCTCAAACGACTCGCCAGCGGCGGCAAGGCGGGTGGCAAAGTCAGCGGCCGGCGCGGCCGAGCCAAAGTCGCAGAGCTTGACTCGACCATCATCGGTGATGAGTACGTTTTCCGGCTTGAGGTCGCCGTAGACAAGCCCGAGCGAGTGCAGATGCAAGAGCACGTCAGCGAGGACAGCCACCACATACGCCGCCGACCCCGGCGCAAACGAGCCGAGCTTGACCAGCGCCGAAAACACGTCGCCGCCGCCGCAGTACTCGGTCACAATGTACGCCCGGTCCGACGTGTCTGTGAACGATGCCACCAAGTTGGCGATGCCTGGGTGGGCCACCGAACGCAGAACGGCAGCCTCTTGCGCGGCGAGCTCGGACCACTTGGCCTCGCCGCGGGTGTCGACCATCTTGACCGCATACGGAATCCACTCCGAGAACGACTTGCCCTGCTCGACGTGCTTGGCATAGCGGACAACCGAGAACGGGCCCTCGCCGAGGACCTGCCCAAAGACAAAGTCAAAGTACGTGAGCTCCTCGCGGAACGATGAGAGCTCAATGGGCACGAGCGACGCGCGCGACGCGGCCGAGAGCACACCGGAGCTCGAGCTTGCGACGGCACTTGTCGACGCCGCCTGACGGGGTGGCGCAAGAGCCGCAAGCAGCGACGGGTAGTCGGGCGTGGCCACCGGTGCAAAGCGCTCCACCAGCGCCTCGGTGTCGACCGGCGACTGGCCGTGGAGTATCTCTAGGATCGAGCCGCCCATCCGCTTCACCGACGGGTTCCAGTGCTCGGCAATCGGACCACAGATGAGCGGAACAACAAGCGGGACGACCCGTGCAGTGTGCCTCCCGACATGGCTCCGAAACGCGTCGTTCTCCCACAGTTGCAGCGCGCGCTGAGCAATGCGAGCCGCAAGCGAGCCAATGCAGCTGCTGAGCTTGGCCAGGACTGGCGCGACCACAAGCGCAAAACCAAGCTCGTCGAGAGCTTCGATGAGTGACTCGAGCTCGTGGATGAGAAGGACGACTTTGGCCGAGTTGGCGTTGCGCGCCGACGGCCAGATCCGTTCAGCTGGTGCAAACTTGGTCTCGGGTGGCGCACCTGCGCTAGCCCGCGGCCGCCCACACACGGCGGCCACCGCTGCAGGCCCGTACTTGCCCGGGTCGCGGCCAATGAGCTGGAGGAGCGCAAAGACAAGCTGTGGGTGGTAGACCGAGATGAGCGCGTCCGAGTCGGAGCCCATCTCGTCCGGAAGGTGCAGCGACATGAGCATGCCGTAGAGGGCAGGCAGCTTGGGCGACGACGGCGTTAGGCCGCGAATGATGGCAGCAAAGACCTCCAAGAGTGCAGCAACGCCAAACGGCGAGCCGCTCTCGGGCGCGCCCACATACCGGCGCACGCCGCGGATCGCGGCCGACACAGCGTGGCTGCGCAAGCCGGGCACCTTCTCGTAGATGGTGTAAACCAGCCACCGGAGCGAGGACAGTCCGACTTTCGGATCCTTGGCCAGTAGCCGAGCCACCAGCCCAGCGAGGAGCTCGTGCGAGGCCGCCAGCGCAAAGTGGTCCCACTCAAACTCGGGCGTGGCCATCAGCGCCTCGCACACCCTCGCCGCCCCGCCAATTGAGGCTGCCAGGAAGCATCGATCCGAGAGAACACCACGTGCAAGACTGACATCAAGCAGTTCCGCGAGGCCGGCGTATACGCCTGACGAGTACGGTGATGCATCGCGCAGCGAGCGATCGTCAGCTGCGGCGACGAGCGTCTCCAGCGCCGGCATGGCCAACTCGGACTGGGACGGCTCCCGCGCTGGTGACGGATGCGACGGTTTCATCGGCATCCGTCCAGGTGCAACACCTGCTGTGGCTTGCGGCATACGGGCGAACGGAGCGACCGTAGTCATGCCGCGGGTGGCCGAGACCACCACATGGCGCGGCTTGCGCGGACCAGACGACGACGCCGGCGCCAACGAGGAGGAGGAGGCTGGACTGGCGTAGCGACGAAAGGCCGCCGCCGCCGTGCGGAGTGTCTGAGCGAGGTCCATGCCGGGTGGAGGGGAGGGGGGTGAGTGGGGTGGTGGTGATGGTGGTGGTGGTGATGGTGGTGATGGAGGGTGTGGGTGCGGGTCACGGTGAGGCCTGGGACGGGGTCATGGCCAGGACAAGGGAGGGGGGGGGGACGGGGGACAAGTCGACCGGCACCTTGGGTCAGCCATGATCTGGTGGAGGCATTTTGCCAGTACTGTTCGGCGGGATGTACCTGTTCAGTTGATCTGGGCTGTTCTGCACTGATCATGGCTGTGACCACTTCTCGATGGCATTGGCTGTTCTGTGGTTGGTACCTCGGCAGGTACGGGTGTGGTGGTGGCCATTGCTCTCTCGATTGCGACTGACCATGTCGTCGCGACGGGCGCGGACGACGGATTCGGCGAGGTCAAGTCGCAAGCAGCAGAAGCGGCTCGACGGGAGACGGGCAAGGGCAAGGGCAAGGGCTGGCAGGCTGGCGGGTGGTGTTCTCGCAAACCTGTCCCGAGAGTGAGCGGGTGGTGCTGGCGGCCGAGCTGGCGAGCGTTGGCGCCAAGGTGCTCAAGACGCTCTCCAAGCGGATCGACGTGTTTGTGCAGGGCTACAACTACGAGGACGACGATCGGCTGGCCCAGGCCATGCGGCTAGGCATCGTGGTTGTACCCGAGGCCTACGTCCGCGGCTGTCTCGCAGCAGGCTGCGTTCTCGACTGGCGCCGGTTTGCGCTTGTCGGCGCCCTCGACGGCTCGATGGACGACAATGCCGTGGCGGGCTACTTTGGACTGGACAATCAGGCGCTGATGGCACACTTTCCACACGCGCCACGACATGTGCGCGAGGATGAGGAGCTGCCGCAGCATGTGTGCGAGTTTGAGGTCATGGACCGGGTCGCGCCGCAGCCCGGGACCAAGGACGTCTTTGCCATCATGCCCATCGTGACGCGCAAGCCGGGCACTGGCTCCTTTGCACAGAGCTGGGGCAAGGCGACGTTTGCCCAACTCGGAGGCAAAGTGCAGATGAAGCGGCTAGTCGCCTTTGTCAAGGTCTTCTTTGGCATGCAGGTCCGCATCGAGCCTCCGGCAGAGCTTGACAACAGCGCCCGGAGTTGCAAAGACGGAACCGTCGATCTCATCATGGGCAAGTATGCGTATCCGCTGAGGGTCCGCAAGGTCGACGGCCGCGCCGCGGTCCATGCCATGGACGCCATCGCGGTCCTCGATGAGAACATCCCACAAGACGCCTTTTGCCTTGTCGGCATCTTTGCTGACGATCTGTATGAGGCTGACGACGACGAAGACGTCTCGGGCATTCTTCTTGGCCGGGCAACCGGCAACGGCAGCGCCGTGGTCAGCACTGCGCACTTTGGTGGTGCGGCAACCCGGGCCGGCTTTGCCCACTTGCTGGGCACCCTCGCCCACGAGGCCTCGCACATGTTCGGCCTCGACCACTGTCCGTTCCACCTCTGCATCATGAACGCGATGCTTCCCGACGAAAGCGATCCAGACTCGGGCTCACTCGGCTATTGCCCGTACTGCCTCCGCAAGATGGATCTCGCCGTCGCTTCGCTCGACCCCTCTGCCCGATACGCCGCCCTTGCATCTACCTACGCCGCGCTCGGCCTCGACCGCCACGCATCTTGGATAGACTCGATCATGGATGCCTGCCACGTGCCGCAACTCCCTTCCGCCCCGTCGGGCGATTGAGAGAGCTTGACACAATGAACGCCGTACGTGAGCGTAGGCTGGCCGAGCCAGCCGCCGCCGCCGCCGTCCACCGGCGTCACCAGCCACCACCACCCCACCACCACTCCACCCCAGCCACCACCACTCCACCCTCGCCGCATGCACTCATGGCAACCCCTCACCGCAGTCGGCGTCCTCGGGCACGCCGCTGTTCTCGGTCAGGCTAGTTAGCATCGACAGCTACACCGCGCCGCCGCTGGACTCGCACGACGACGGCTTCTCCGACTTTGGCTCGCGCGCCATCCACAGGGTCCCGGTCATCCGGGTCTACGGCGCCACGCCCGCCGGGCAAAAAGTCACCGCTCACATCCACGGCGTTTACCCGTACGCCTTCATCCCGCTGCCACACGATCTGGCCAACGCGGACTCGCTGGTTCCGGTCCACGCCTTCATCCAGCGCCTGGCTGTAGCCATCGAGGATGCGCTCAATGGTGCGGCCAGTGGCGGCGGAGGAGGCGGAAAGGGGCCTGCGCGTTCGGCATCGGTCGATCAGCATGTTCGTGCCATCACGCTTGTGCGAGGCAAGCCATTCTACGGCTACGCCCGCGCCGACGCCGTCTTTCTCAAAATCGAGCTCCTCTCGCCGTACTCGCTCGGCGCCATGGTCAAGCTCATGCGCGAGGGCCTGATCCTCGGTCGCGTCATGCAGCCGTACGAGGCCCATGTTCCGTACCATCTCCAGTTTTGTATCGACTACAACCTCTATGGCATGGGTTTTCTCAACGCCGACGCTGTCGCTTTCCGCTCGCCGATCTTGTACAAGGCCGACGCCGACTGGCGGCTTGGCCCGACGCCGATCGACGACGACACCGCCGTCGCCCATCCCACGCCAGGCTCGTTTGCCATCCCGCTTGATACCTCGCCGCCGACCCACGCCCGCCTCTCGCAGCTCAAGATTGCGTACCGGGTGTGGACTGCCGAAGCGCTCGTCCCCGACCAGCGCATGCCGACGTCGGTCCAGCGGCTCTCGACCACCGAGCTCGAGGTCGACATCCGCGCTGCCGACATTGTCAATGCCCGCACCATCCCATCCGGTGACCTGGCAGTCGACTCGGGCGTCAAGCTCGTGCCGTCGCTCGCCGCCATCTGGGAGGATGAAGCGCTTCGCCGGGCGCTGTCCGGTCAGGAACCGGCGCCGACGCCGCCAGACCCTCCGCCGCGCTCGCCCATTGTTCATGAGTGGGTCGAGCCAATTCTCGGCGACCTGGCTTCGCTTGTCGCCGGCCACTCGCCGCCGGTGGCTGACGAGCTGCCGCCGCTGCTGGCGGCCTCGCCGACCACCAACTCTCAGGCCTCGTCGACCCACGCATCGCAACTCTCGTTTGATCTCGAGTCGGCGCTCGGCATCTCGGGCTCGCCGTCTGAACCGCACGTCGCGGGCATGCAGCTTGCGCTCGACGACGATGCCGACGATGGCGAGAATGCTCCACATTCGCAGCCCGCCTTCGGTGCCCTCGACGAGCTACTTGCCTGGGCACACGCGTCCGAGTCAAGCTCGGCGTCCGAGTCAGACGCCGACAACAATCTCACGGCCGAGGCCTATGCGGCTGCCATGATGACTCTGGCATCCTCGATTCAGCTCGACGGTGGGAGCAGAGTTGGCGAAGGAAGTCGAGGCACCTGTCGCCACCGCAAATCCCGCCGCAGGCCTGTGCAGCCGCCGCTGGAGACGCCGATGACAGTGGTTGCGAGCCAACTGCCGGCCCCGCCGGCAGCGCTCGCCCGACCTTGTGTTCACCACTCGGATGCACTGCCGGGCACGCGGTTCTTTGACTCACTCGCGCTCTGGGATCCGGCACCGGCATCAGCGACTGCGCCGCGACTCTCTAATGCTGCGTACTGCTTTCGCGACCCACTCCCACGGCCGAGCTCGCCAACGGCGGCATCGGCTCACCGCCATCGCCGCACCACGCACTGGGTTCCGGCAGCGCGGCCACCAGCCATGACCAGCCTCCCGCGTCTGGCGTATGTTCACCCGCGGATCCACTTTTCCGACCCGGCCGACATGGGCCGGCGAATCACGGTGTCGGCGGGTCGGACGTTCCGGCATATGACGACGCCGTACCCAGTGCCAGACTCGGCTCCGGTGCCTGTGCTCCGGCCGTGTGTGGTGGCTCACACTGCCGCGGTTCAGACTCATGTCCCGATCCAACTCCCGCCGTCGCCCGGGGCACTGAGCGCTCGGGCTGAGGGTGGTGGGCGCGTGTCCAGAGGAATCAAGCCGCTGCTTCATACCGGGACGACAACGAAGCGCTCACAGACGCCGTCGCAGATCATGACGCTCAATGACAACCAGCACCTGACGACGCTCTCGCTGGAAGTGGTATTCACGACCCGCAAGGAGCTGCTGCCGGATCCGCGACTCGATCCACTGGTGGCGGTAGCATACACAGTTGGCGACGATGACCTCGCATTGGCGCGCGGCGCGCCGAGCTACATCCGTGGCGTAATGGCGGTGACAAAGGCCGGGGACGGCGGCGATCCGCGGCGGTACGGCCTCGATCGCAGCGTCCGGTACCGGAGCGTCGCCAACGAGCAGCTGCTCATCGAGGCGGTGGTCGAGCTTGTTCGGCAGATGGACCCGGACATCTTGACCGGGTACGAGGTCCAGCAGTCTTCTTGGGGCCTCCTCATTGAGCGCGCGGGCGTGCTCGGATACAATTTGTGCAAGTTGCTTGGCCGGTGCGGCGGAGCCGGAGCCAACTACTACGACGCGGCGGCAAACCGCGACGCGTATGGACTCTCGCACAACTCGGGTATTCACGTCTCGGGAAGAATTGTGCTCAACGCGTGGCGGCTGCTGCGGAAAGAGCTCACGCTGCGGATGTACTCGTACGCCGCGGTTGTCGAATCAGTCCTCCACACGCGGGTACCTGTCTATCCTCCCGCCCGGGTGACCCGATGGTGGCTGGCGGGCTCGCGACGACGGGTGGCGGTGCTAGACTTGGTACTGGCGCGCTCCGGTCATGTGCTGGCCATCTTTGACAAGCTCAACTTTGTTGGGCGGACGTCGGAGCAGGCACGGGTGTTTGGCATCGACTTTTTCTCGGTTCTCTCGCGCGGCTCGCAGTACCGTGTGGAGAGCATGCTGATGCGGCTGACCAAGCCGCGGAACTACGTGCTTGTCTCGCCGTCGCCGGAGCAGGTGTCTGCGATGGCGGCAGCGCAGGCGGTGCCGCTCATCATGGAGCCAGTCTCCCGAGTCTACACCGATCCTGTCGTTGTCCTTGACTTTGCCTCGCTCTATCCGTCGGTCATCATTGCTCACAACTACTGCTACTCGACAACGCTCGGGCGGGTGTCGGGCGCAGAGACCAAGGAACTTGGCGTGGTGACGGCATATCATCTGGCAATGGGCGAGACGGCGCGTCTGGCGCGGAGCGAGGCTCTGGTGGCGGCGCCCAACTCGGTGCTCTTTACCAAGCCGGAGCTCCGGCCGGGCGTCTTGCCCAAAATGCTCTCCGAGTTGCTGGAGACGCGGGTGATGGTGAAGAAGGCGCTGAGCAAGGCGCGGGCGGCGGGGCACGAGGCTCTGGCGCGAATGCTTGATGCGCGACAAGAGTCGCTCAAGCTCATTGCCAACGTGACGTATGGCTACACGACGGCGTCGTTTTCAGGCCGAATGCCAATGATTGAGCTCGCGGACGCGATTGTTCAGACCGGGCGCGAGACGCTCGAGGATGCGATCCGCTACATCGAGGCGAACGCGGACTGGGGCGCGCGGGTGGTGTACGGCGACACCGACTCGGTGTTTGTACGGCTGGCAGGGGCGTCCAAGATGGACGCCTTCCGGATTGCGCGCGAGATTGCGGCGCAGGTGACGGCGCGGTACAAGGCGCCGATCCGGCTCAAGTTTGAAAAGGTATACCTGCCGTGCGCACTGCTGACCAAAAAGCGTTACGTCGGCTACGCGTGGGAGGACGAGGGCCAGACCGAGCCGATTTTCGACGCCAAGGGCATCGAGACGGTGCGACGCGACACGGCCCCGGTGACGTCACGGATTCTAGAAAAGGTCTTGCGGGTTTTGTTTGAGACGTCGGATGTGAGCGCCATCAAGGCTGTGCTCAACAGCGAGTGGCGGGCGATCCACGCCGACGCGCTCGACATGCGCGAGTACATGTTTGCCAAGGAGGTCAAGCTCGGGTCGTATGCCGCTGGGCGGGTTCCACCGCCAGTCGCGTTGGTAGCGCAGCGGCGGATGCGCCGCGACCCGCGGGCCGAACCGCGGTACAAGGAGCGGGTCCCGTACCTGGTGGTGTACGGCCCGCCGGACGCCAAGCTGTACGAGCAGGTTGTCGATCCGCGCGAAGTGCTTCGTGACCTCTCGCTGGTCATCAATGCCAAGTACTACTGCGTCAACAACGTCAACGCTGCTCTCGATCGAGTCCTCTCGCAGATCGGTGTCGACGTCGCCATGTGGTACGCGCGGCTGGGCAAGATCCGGCGCGCAGCTGGCGACAGGCCACGCGCTACGCGTGACGAGCCCGGCGCCACCATTGCCACATTTTTCGCGTCGCGCCTCTGCCCAGCCTGCCGCGAGGCCGACGTCATCGGCACCGCCGACTACTGCACCACCTGCGCCGCGTCGCCGGTCCTCGCCCGCTATCGCGTCGCTATGCGCGCCCATGCGCAAGAGCGCGAGCGTGCTCGCCTCCGCGCCATCTGTCTCAAGTGCGTCGGCGAAGCCGCCGGTGTCGAAGGCGTCGATGCTTGCGTCGAGATCGAATGCCCTGTCTTGTGGGCGCGGCGTAAAACCTATCTCTGGTGAGTGAGATATCGCCGCCGCTAGAGAGAGGGAGAGACAGTGTGTGTGTGTGTGTGTGTGATGGAGTGAGGGAGTGAGGGTGTGGATGAGATGTTCCATTGGAGCTGCTGTCGAACCGGTGAGAACACTGCAAAGAGCACCCCCACACACATACACACATACACACACTAATCACTTGACTCAACAGACGCTCACATAGCGGGCCACATCATGGCAGCTGGAAGCGACGATGCACAGGAAGCTGTGGTATTCGGGACCGGGTCCGGAGCGAGGCGAAGTGGTTCCAGAGACGGCGGCAGTGCTAGTGGAGGCGGACAAGGTGGCGAGCTGGAAGGCCGACAGCCGTATGATTACTATTTGGTGTTTGACGTCGAGGCGACGTGTGAGGCCGAGCGGAACAGCAAGTACCCGCATGAGATCATTGAGTTCCCGGTGGTGGTCATGACAGGCGAGGGCGAGATCCTGGAGAGCCCACGGTTCCACACATACCTCAAGCCGACGACCAATCCCATCCTCTCCGAGTTCTGCACTGAGCTGACCGGAATCACCCAAGATCAAGTCGATGCCGGCATGGGCTTTGAGGAGATGCTTCACGCCCTGGATGCCTGGCTCGACGACAACGAGTTCTTTACCGCTGCCAAGCCGACTGTCTTTGCCTGTGATGGCCCCTGGGACGTCCGCGACTTTGTGGCTGGCGAGTGCAAGCGCAAGCGCGTCGAGTTTCCGTGGTACATGCGGTCGTGGGTCGACATCCGCCACACATACCATCGCCACTACCGAAACGGCGCCCGCAGGCTCAATGGCATGCTCGAGGCGATCGGCATGGAGTTTGAGGGCCGGGAGCACTCGGGCATGGACGATGCCATCAACATTGCCCGCCTGGCGTCTGCCATCATCCGCGACGGCGGCAGCCTTGCTGTCAACCGCGTTGTCGACCGCCGTCGCGCCCTCGACGACGACCAAGTCTCGCGCGTCCTCTTTTACTCGTACGACTTTGCGACGATCTCCGACTTTGCCGCCGACGAGCTCATCGCCGCCCATCCCGCCCACGCGCCACGGCTACAGGCCTTCCGCGTCGCCCGCGCCGCCGCCGCCAAGGCCACACACCTCGCCAAGACCCGCAAGCAGCAGGCCCGTCGCAATGCGAAGCGCAAGCGCGGCAAGCACAAGAAGCACGGCCGGCGGCGGTAGTATCCCCTCTTCCCCCCGCCTCCATCCATGAGGCTCACCATTAGCTTGTTATCAAAGGCCCACAGCACGACCTTCAGCTTCAGCCTTCCATCATCGCATAGTGTGCATGGGAGGGGAGGGGGGGGGGGGCACCAGAGTTCCACGTTTCCGGGATTCGGGGCGTGGGGTCAGAGGTCACCGCACTCCACCCCACCACCATCACCAGCACCACCATGACGTGGACGGCGGTGTTTATGGTAGCGGTGGCGAGCATGGTCATGGCTGTGCTTGGGTACCACGCACCGCTCCAGCTGAACCAGATTCAAGGCGCAGGAATCCACAATGGCTACCACCTTCCGCCTGTCCGGCCTCTTCCGCGGTGGAACATGACGGCGCCGACCTTTGCCGACGCCATGGGCCCGCTGCGGGCGACCCATGTCGAGCTGGACGTCCATCTGCGGAACGACGGTTCCACGGCTTCAGGCTTTGCCTTTGACGTCTATCACATTGCTGGCTATGACGCACGCTCGAGGTGCTCCGACCTCGAGTCGTGCCTGGTGCACTGGCTCGCCGCTCGCGTCGCCTCGGACCTCCCGGAGCCCGACATCAACCACATCCAGTGGGCCACCGTCATCCTCGAGCCCAAAGGCCCGCTGCCGTGGAAGCTGCCGGCACTGGTCGAGCTGGCACAGTTGCTGGAGCGGGTCTTTGGCCCGCACGTCCTCGGCCGCTCCGCTCTGCTCGCCGCCGCAAAGCCGGTCGGCAGCGCGGCCCAAGCTCCGGCCACGCTTCACGACATGGCCACGTCGGGCGCGTGGCCGCAGCTGCATGCGCTCGCCGGCAAGACGCTGGTACTCCTCATGGACCCCGGATCTACCATGTACATGGCATACGGTGACGCTGTGCCGGATGCGCTCGTCCGCCTCGTCGACGTGGCCGGCAAGGACGAGCCCGACGCAGCATTTATCAAAGTTGACGACCCGGTGAGTCCGGGTATTGCCGACCTTGTCAAGGCCGGCTACATGGTGCGCACCCGCGCCGACGCCGAGTACGTGCCGTGGCTGCAGACTGACGACCAGATCCTACAGGCCTACGTAGAAGTCATCGACACGAACGCGTCCGGGCGGGTGTCGACAAGCGAGATCCGTGCCTTCCTCGCGGCGCTGGACGTGGTCTCGCCGGTCCTGGAGGCCAACCTCGATGCAGCTGCCGCCGGGTGCGGCGACATCGGGACCGGGCTCGACGCCGCAGGCCTCGGCTGCGTTCGCGACGCCCTGGTTGCCGTCGACCCATCGGCAGCGTCGCTCATTCCAACGCCTGCCATGCTCACGCCCCCACTGGAGGCCATGGAGGCTCGCCAGCAGCAGGCCATCATCTCGGGTGCGCACTTTGTCTCGACCGACTATCTGTTCTCACGGTATGTGTCGCCGGCGCCGGCGTATGCGACTAAGCCTGATCCGTACGTTGTCTCGTTTGCAGCCGGGCCGAGCGGCGGCTACTTGTGCAACCCAGTGACGGCGCAGTTTGAAGCGCCGCTCTCGTGCTCGTCGAGCCACGCCAACAAGGCCGCCGCGGGCACTTGCCCGCCCAACTGTGCCACCTGCGCCAACACCGATACTTGCTCGGTGTGCAAGCCGGGCTACACTGCCACCGGCAAGTACCAGGACCCGTCCGCCAACACAGTTGCCTGCGCCGACTCGAGCCAGACAACCAGCGCAGCGGCCAGCCCCGCGAGCAAGTCGGGAGCATCGACAACAGCAACCATTGTGCTTGTGGCGGTCGCCGCCGGTGCTGTCTGCATCGTCACTGCATGTGTCGGCTACCGACTCACGCCCAAGCACAAGTATGCCGCCCCAAGTGAGCTCCGAGAGCGCGAGCTCGAGGCACCGCTCGTCGCCAACCGCCCGGCGCCGGTCCTGCCGTCTGACTACTCGACGCCGTCGTTCTCGTCATTCACTGACGAGCCGATCGGCCTGCCCGGCGGTGCTTCCGGCTCGGATTCGGAAATCTCAGACCTCCCGCCAGCTCATTGCTCGTCAGGCTCGGACCTTCCGGAGCCGCGCTCAGCCAGCCACGACAGTGCGGACATGGAGCTGGAGGACAAGCCCGCTCACGGTTGGGCGTCGGACTCGGACCGGGACTCGCCCACGTTTTCATCAACCGGCTCGGTCGACATGACTGCCGTCCAGCTCGCCACCGCTGCGCCCGATCAAGCCACCGCGCCTGCCACCCTCGATCCCATCCCGCCGCTCTCAGAGCCGCCCAAGTAGCAGGGCGGGCAAGAGTGACAAAAGTAAGCGTGGCTGCGACGAGCTGGCGTCCGCGTGGAAGCTGACTCGCCGGACCCGAGCCTCGACCCATTTTCAGCGGCCATTTGGCCAAACCCAAACGGGTCGACCACCCCTCTCCCCTTCCCCCCACCATGCTCGACGAGTACATCGAGACACTGCGGCAGTGCAAGTACCTGCCCGAGAATGACCTCAAGAAACTGTGCCAGATTGTACGTCCTCAATACGAGCAGCTATCTGCTGCCGTCTCCCGTCGCCAAGGTGTTCCCAATGCCCAAACTAGGCCAACCAGCGCCGGTCTCGCTCCCCCCCCCCCCGTCCTCCTCCCCGCCACACACATGGCCCGTGACGAGGGAGGAAATGCCCCTTTGGATGCAAAGGACATACATGCGTAGTCAGAGACCTATGGCGGATGGCGGTGTGGTGGTTTCCTCCGCGTAACCCTCCCAGTCAAGCCCCATACCCCCCTCCCCTCCCCGCCCCTCTGGTGGTGTTCCTGGCCGGCGATGGCGTGGGCGAGCCGCGCGGGCGCGGGCCGGCGCGATCGATGGCGGCGAGTGGAGACCAGAGTGTGGTGGGCACGGGGCGCAGCAGGGCCCGGGCTTGGTGCAGAGGCAATGGAGTGGGAAGAGGGGGGGATGAGGGGGTAATGGAGCCCGAGGTGGGGTTTGTGTCCCTGGGAGGCAAGAAGAACGGGGGCGGGGAGGGGGGGGGGGGGGGGGGCCGGCAGCTGGCATGGAACACCGGTTTTTGCCATTGGGCTGCTGATCGGCACGGCCTTTTCCTGGTGCGGCTGGGGGGGGGGGAGGGGGAGAACCAAGGACTTGGAGGAACGGCAGGAGGGGACTCACAGGCGAGGGATGTGGACGGGGTCTGTGTGAAACGGTGATGAACGAGGGCAGGTGAAGGAGCAGCTGCTTGAAGAGTCGAACGTGCAGCCTGTGCATGCGCCTGTGACGATCTGCGGCGACATCCACGGGCAGTTCTACGACCTGCTGGAGCTGTTTGAGACGGGCGGGCCGATTCCGGAGACGTCGTACATCTTTATGGGTGACTACGTCGACCGCGGGTACTACTCGCTTGAGTCGTTCTCGCTTCTTCTTGCGTACAAGGCGCGGTACCCGAACAAGATCACGCTGCTCCGCGGAAACCACGAGTCGCGGCAGATCACGCAGGTCTACGGGTTCTACGATGAGTGCGTGTCCAAGTACGGGTCGTCGAACGCGTGGCGGTTCTGCACGGAGATCTTCGACTACCTCACGCTTGCCGCCGTGGTGGACGGCAAGATCCTGTGTGTGCATGGCGGGCTCTCGCCGGACGTGCGGACGCTCGACCAGATCCGCACCATCCACCGGATGCAGGAGATCCCGCACGAGGGCGCGTTCTGCGACCTGCTGTGGTCAGACCCGGAGCACATCGAGACGTGGGCCATCTCGCCGCGTGGCGCAGGCTGGCTCTTTGGCTCCAAGGTCACCCGTGAGTTCAACCAGATCAACGGGCTCAACCTCATTGCGCGGGCGCACCAGCTTGTGCAGGAGGGCTACAAGTTTATGTTTGAGGAGAACTCACTGGTCACCGTCTGGTCGGCACCCAACTACTGCTACCGCTGCGGCAACGTGGCGTCGATCATGCAGGTCGACGACTCGCTCAACACCACGTTCAAGGTCTTTAACGCCGTTCCGGACTCGCAGCGCGTTGTCCCCACACGGACCGCCACGCCGTACTTTATGTGATCTTGACGTTTCTCTGCAAAGCCGCCAGATGGAGCGAGTGAACGAAGCTGTTTGACCAGGCTGCGCTGACCTCACACTTGTCACACACACTCCCCCCCCCACACACACTCACACGCACGCACACACACGCACACACACACACACACACACACACGCACACACACACACATATTGTAGCTAAAGATACGTATGCGTAGGGCGGCAGTGTTGGTGCTGGTGCTGGGAGCAGTTGTGCTGGTGGCCACAGCTGCCAAGATCGAGACGGTGGCCGAGACGGTGGCCGAGACGGTGGCCGAGAGGGTGGCCGAGACGGTGGCCGAGGGCAGCGGGGGAAAGGGCGACGAGAGCAAGGCACTGGAGGAGGCGGCCGAGGCGTTGCGAGAAGCGGCCGCGGCGCAACCGGCGTGTGTCAACATCTCGACGTGTGATGTCGATCTGGCTCTCCGGCTGCATCTGCAGCAACAGCCGAAGAACTGCCGGAGCCGCAGGCTGCTGATTGTCAATCTGCCGGTCGACGATGGACTTGGCTCTGTGGTCATGACGGTGGTAGGCGCGCTGGCTGAGGGCCTCTACTCGGGGCGGACGGTGGTGCTCGCGCCGCACGATCTCGGGTACACGGGTGCGGTAAGCGGTCGCGCCAATGCGACCGGTGAGTGGGCATCGATCTTCAAGCGCATCTCGTCGTGCACCGTCCACGACGTCAGCGCACCCGAGTGGGTGGCACTCTCGCGGCATCCGGGCCTCGACCACGCACGGGTCAAGTTTGCCGAGGTCCGTCGTGGCCTCCTCGCCTTTGCGCCCCTCGACATCTACCGGATTGTGGACCACGCGCCGATCTGGTTTGCCTCGCGGCTGCTCGACTATGTCTTCAAGTTTGCGCCCGGGCTCAAGGCCGAGATGGAGCAGTTTGCACGGGTGCTCGAAGCCCATCTCCCGGCCGGTCCGTCGTCGTGTGTCTCGGTCCATGTCCGCCGCGGCGAGCTGGCGTCTGCACCTGGTCGTTTTGCCGACTTCCGATCCGTCTACGACAACGAGGCTTATCTCGCGGCGGTGGCTCGCGCAGTCGGGCCGGCCACCTCTGCCGTGGTGTGGGCGTCGGACACGGGCGCGTCGCTGCCAGCGACAGTGGCTGCGGTGGCCGAGGGTGATGCGCGTGTGCCGCGGCGGCCGGGTGAGCCGGGCCACTTTCGGTTTGCGCATCTCTCGTCGGACGCCGGCCTGCACACGCTCCTCAAGACCAGCGAGAACGAGACGCTGGAGGCACAGCGAGCAGCAGTGGCGGGCGATGTGGGCGCTGGCGAGTTTGCTGTCCGCGTGACGACCGAGACGCTGAAGGACATGCTGACGCTCGGGGCGTGCTCGACCCAGGTCGGGACAGTCCAGTCGGCGATGAGCGTGGTGGCGCAGCTGCTGGCGTACAACCGTACCGGCACGCCGCCGACGGTCCACTATCTGGACGCCGAGGCCGTGGCCAACGGTGAGGTTGTCCACGGCGGGCTCCGGTCTGGGATCATGATCGACCCTGCGTCGCAGGCGGGGCGAGTTCCGCCGCCGCGGGACGGGGTGGCCACACGGTGGCGGACCATCTCGATGCGGTTCGGCAACGGGCTGGTGCAGCCGCGGCTGGAGGCTGACGTCGCGTCGCTGGTGACGTACGATGGCGCTTCCGGACTCCCTCGCGTCAATCTGACCGCGGTCGACGCTGCGGTAGCGCGCGACGACCTCAACGGAACGCAACGGTACCGCGAGCTGAAGGAGCTCCCGGCCATGGGTGGTATGTTCTACGACATCTCGCCGCTCTGTCCGTGGGACGAGCTCCTTGCCGCCACCGACTCGCAGGTGATAGAGGTTGTAGCGAGCATCGAGGCCATGGCTGACTACTGGTCGGATGTGACGGTGCTGGCGTGCGTGGAGCACATGGCGTCGGTGCTGGTCACCACCGATGCGCCTAGGCGCGGCTCGGACCTCTTCCCGCTCTTCCGCAAGCTCGTCCAGCTCTCGGGCCTCGTCCGCAGCGAGCCGGTCTCTCTCTGGCCTTGGTTTGCCAAGGCGGTCGCCGACAGCTGGGATACTGTCAGTGACGAGCTCCCGCTCCTTGCCAAGGTCTTCCACGCCATCAACGACCTCGCGGCGCCAAACGCGCTCGTCCGCGCGCGGCTCGAGCATGCGTATGCCGCCAGTGAACGCGCCAAGGAGAGCGCTGCCGCCGAGAGCAGTGCTGCTGCGACCGAGGCTGGCCATGACGAGCTGTAAACACTGCCTCGATACCTGTTAGCCTACATCTATGATCATGGGCTGGCTGCGGGAGCCAGTGCGTGACTTAGGCCGCATCCACAGGCCTGACCAGCATCGGCATGTGTCACACGCCAAAGGGCGGCGGATCGGGCAGCCCATCCGCCTCGCCTCAACCACCCCGTCCTCAGCACCGCAGGGGGGGGGGCAAGGACAAGAGCGGGCACACCTCTCTGTACCAGCCAGGCACACACCTCAGCCGTAGCAGGCAGTAGCAGTAGCAGTCCTTTACGCCTTGACTGTCGCCACAACTCGGTCACACCCACGGTTATCCTCGCCCAGGTCGTCAACCATGTCCGAGACGCCGGTGGCCTCACCGCGGCCGTTTGCTACGGTCGACGACACGTCTGCGGCACGGGCCGAGTACGATTATGAGTTTGTGGGCTATGGATCGGAGCTGGTGGTGGATGATCTGGATGCGGCGGTGATGGCGGCGGAGATGGAGCAGGCCTCGATTGCTCGGCAGGCTCAAGCGGCTGCCCGGGCGAGACGAGGAGGAGTAGGCAAGAGCCGTCCCGGTCTGGGCCCGGAGAGCCCGTCGGTGACCGGCGGGCCAAGTGGGCTGGTCCATTCGGGAGCCGTGCACTCTGGGCCGGTGACGGCGGCGACGCGGCTGCTGGGCCCTCGGACGACGACGATGATGCACAAGGAGTACTTTGGATCGTTTGAGCCGATGGTGACTGTGGGCGGGCGCGGCGGGCCCGGGACGCCGTACACGACGGCCGGTGACGATGAGGAGGATCCGGGCGCTGAGGCGTGGTCGATCGACGAGCGGCGGATGTCGACGGTGGCGCGGCGGGCGGCGGCGCCGCACCAGGACTCGACGGCGCATGTGCTGCTGAACCAGATGGAGGCGACAGCGATTGCCGGCAACGACATCACGGGCTCGGTCCTGTACTGCGCTGGGATTGTGGGCCAGACAGCGGGCAAGTGGGCGCCGCTGTCGCTGGTCATGATGGCTGTTGTGTTGTACGCTTTCCGGCGGGTGTATGCCGAGGTGGGCGCGGCGCTGCCGCTCAACGGCGGGACGTACACCCTCTTGCTCAACACCAGCTCCAAGTCGTGGGCGGCGATTGGGGCGTGCCTCACGTTTCTCTCGTACATTGCGACGGCTGTGGTCTCGGCATCGAGCGCGATGACGTACCTGCACGCCATTGCGCCGCAGGTCGAGGTGTGGTACGCCACGGTTGCGCTGCTGCTGCTTGTGGCGATGCTAGTGGCGTTTGGCATCTCCGACTCTGCGCGCGTGGCGATGCTCATCTTTGGGGTGCACATGCTCTCGCTGATGGCGCTGATGGTGGCGTCGTCTGTGTACGCGGGCCAGCACGGACATGTGCTGCGGGACAACTGGGCGGCGGACGATGCGGCCAACCCGGCGGGCAAGTCTGGGGCGGGTGCGCTGAAGAGGATCTTCTATGGCTTTTGCGTCTCTGCGCTCGGCATCTCGGGATTTGAGACGTCTGCCAACTTTATCGAGCAGCAGAAGCCTGGGTCTTTCCCAAGACGCTCCGCAATATGTGGGTTGCGGTCTCGATTCTCAACCCGTGCCTCTCGTTCCTGGCGTGGGCCATTCTGCCGTACGAGGACATTTCCAACACGGATGCGGCGAATCAGCTGCTTGTCAACATGGCGCGGGTGGCCGGCGGCGAGGTGCTGCGGTGGGTCATTGCGGTGGACGCGGTGGCTGTGCTCTCGGGCTCGGTCCTCACGTCGTACGTGGGCGTGATGGGCCTGCTAAAGCGGATGGCTCTCGACCGGTGCCTCCCGGGCTTTCTCATTGTGGAGAACAAGTGGCGGCACACGCCGCATGTCATCATCTTTGGCTTCTTCTTCCTCTGCTCCTCGCTGTACTTTGTGGTTGACTTTGATGTGCGGGTGCTTGCGGGCGTGTACACGGTGGCATTCCTCTCTGTCATGGCGCTCTTTGCCATCGGCAACATGCTCCTCAAGTACAAGCGCGGGCGGCTTCCGACGTCGGAGCGGGCGTGTGGCCGCGGACCCTGTTCTCGCTGGTGGCTGTCTTGACGGCGCTGGTCGGCAACGTCATCCTGGACATATCGATTGTCCCGTGGTTTGTGCTCTACTTTGGCGCCACGCTTGCGGTGGTGCTGGTCATGTTTGGGCGGGTCCGGGTCCTCAAGTTTGTGCTCTACCTCGTCCGGCAGACGCTGGGCAAGGAGTCGCGGGTGGCGGTGGCGCTCAAGTCGCTCATCACGCAGATCAAGTCGCGGCCGATTGTGTTCTTCACCGCCGATGGCAAGCTGGCGACGCTCAACAAGGCCGTCCTCTACATCCGCAACAATGAGCTCTCCAACCGGATCGACATCTGCCACGTCTACGCCGACCGTGCGGAGGTGCCGGCCGAGCTCGCTGAGCACGTCCAGCTTCTTGATCGGATGTACCCCAAGGCCGTCATCAACCTCACCCTTGTCCGCGGCGTGTTCAACCCGGCAACTATCGACAAGATCTCCCGGCTCTTGTCGGTGCCCAAGAACATGATGTTCATCTCGTGCCCCGGCGGCCGGTTCCCGCACAATGTGGGCGAGCTTGGCGGGGTCCGAGTCATCACCCACTGACTAATGCCTTTGAGTGAAGATCGAGAGCGAGAGCGAGAGCGAGAGCGAGAGGGTGGGTGGGTGGGTGGCGGAGGGTGTGGCGGAGGTGGGAAAAGAAGGTGTGTCACTTGACTCTCGACCGGCAGCAGCAGCAGCAGCAGCAGCAGCAGCGCACGGGAAAGGGAACATGGCTAAGATGGGGAGTGTCGTCACTGTTGTGGTTGCTGCGTTGGTGGCGCTTGTGCTGTGTGCGAAGAGTGGGGCCGGGCAGGTGTACCATGACTATGGTAGGTTGGGGGGGGGAAGGGGGAAGGGGGGAGGGGGCGGGAGGGGAGGGGGCGGGAGGCGGTGCTTGGTTGGTCGCTTTGCCCGGTGATGGTGGGGCTATGGGTATGACTCACACTGCTTTCCGTACCACCTTGTGGCGTCCTGGTCCGGTTGGTTGGTTGGTTGGTTGGTTGGTTGGTGGGTTGGGTTGGTCGCGTTCCTGGTCACGCAGCTGCGCTCAACACGCTGTTTGAAGATCTGGTGACGAACCAGTGTCCGCTCATTGCGCGCCGGTTTACGGTGGGGAGCTCCGAGTCGGGACGAATGATCTACGGGATCCGGCTGACGCACCAGGTGGCGCTGTCAGAGAACGACTCGCCCAAGCCGGCTGTCCGGCTCACGGCCAACATCCACGGCGACGAGACGGTCGGTCGTGAGATGCTGATTGCGTTTGCAGAACGGCTCTGCCGCGACTACGGCACGCCGAATGCGGACGACGTGACGTGGCTGCTGGACAACACGGTGATATACATCATTCCGTCGCTCAACCCGGACGGGTTCGCGCTGGGCATGCGCGAGAACTCGCGCGGGGTCGACCTCAACCGCGACTACCCGACGCGGTTCGAGGCGAACCAGGATGACACTGCGGGGCGGCAGGCCGAGACGGCGGCGATGATGGACTGGACGCGGGCCCGGTCGTTTGCGCTGTCGGGCACGATGCACGGTGGAGCGCTGGTGGCGTCGTACCCCTGGGATTCGTCGGTGACCGGCGATGACAGTTACGCTGCCACGGAGGACGACGCCATGTACCGGCGGCTGGCGCGGATCTACGCCGACGCCAACCCGAGCATGGCAGCGTCGCCGATCTTCCCCAACGGCATCACCAACGGCGCTGACTGGTACTCGATTGTCGGCACGCTGCAGGACTACATGGTGCTTCGTGGCACACCGTCGATCACCTTTGAGCTCTCGGACAACAAGTCGCCGCCCGAGTCGGCGCTCGCCGGCTTTTGGAATGACAACAGGTTGGCGCTCATGCAGTACGCGTACCAGGTCCATGTTTCGGCGAGTGGGCGTGTCGTTGACTCGAGCGGGCAGCCCATTCCCGGCGCGGCATGCGGCATCGACTCGATCGAGTACGGGTACAAGGCGCCGACCAACCCGCACTCGGGCCGGTTCTGGCGGCTCGTCCCGGAGCCGGGCACGTACTCGGTTACCTGCGCCGCCGAGGGCTACACCGCAGTCACCAAGACCGTGATTGTGCACGAGGCCACGATTGCTGATCCGCCGACGCCCACTGAGCAGGCGCATGCCTTTGCGCAGTTTGTCCTCCCCACGGCCGCCGACGCGCCGGCTGAGACGACTGCCGGCAAGATTGCCACCGACTCGACGGCCGGCATCAACATCTGGATGACCCTCTTCCTCTTTGTCCAGATTTCCCTCATCATTTGCGCCGTCGTCATCTATCTTAACTACCGCCACAAAGCCCGGCATGCCGGGCGCTTTTAGTCCTCTCCCTAGCTAGCTATGGCGATGACATGTAAATCGATGCGTGTGCCTGTGTCGCTCTCGAACCATCGTTCGCTCGTTGTTTGTTCGTCCGCTCGTCCGTTCGTCCGTTCGTTCCGCTCATTGGCTCGGCCGACCTTCCCTCCACCCACCCACCCCAGCAAGCACACCCGACACTCCACGGCAGCAAGGCGGGAAACCGCAGCAGAGGATGTGCTCGGTGACCATCATGAGGTCCGTGTTGGACTTTATGAACACCCTGTTCATGGTACGCCCCCCCCCCCCCCCCCCCCCTCCCCCCCTTCCTCCCCCCTTCTCCCTGCCCGCGCCCACTCCAGGCACCGTACCGCATCAGCTCCTTGATACGGCGACCAGGCAGTGACCAAGAGAGGCAGTCGTGGCCAGTGACCAGTAGCCAGTGGCCAGTGGTCGTGGCCAGTGGCCAGTGGCCTGTGGTCGTGGCCAGTGGTGGTGGTCAGATCATCGTCCGATGCAGGCAGGGGGGCGGGGAAGGACAATTGGCTGGGACTGGGCATCGGGCTGGAACTCATGTCATTGGGCACTGGCTGGGGTGATGGGTGGCGGTCGGGGCGTGGTTGGGTGACGGGGATGTGCTGGTGGTGTGATGGGTGGCGGTCGGGGCGTGGTTGGGTGACGGGGATGTGCTGGTGGTGTGATCGGTGGCGGTCGGGCGTGGTTGGGTGACGGGGATGTGCTGGTGGTGTGATCGGTGGTGGTCTGTCTGGTGGTTGGGTGACGGGGATGTGCTGGTGGTGTGATCGGTGGTGGTCTGTCTGCTGGCGGGACACCCTTTGGGTGACAGCTCATTGCTCTGTTGTTGACAGTGCTGGGCGTGTGGCTGTATCTGGAGCAAGACTTTGGCTCACAGCTCATCGGACTGCCGCTCTCTGTAGGCATCATTGTCGTCTCGTCGTTTCTGCTCTTGATCACATGCGTGGCGTGTGTAGGCTTGCGCAATGAGGCGTGGTGTGTGCTCAACGGGTACGTCATGCTCATGATCTTCCTTATGGCCGCCCAGGCGTCGCTGGCGTACATGTCGCTCCGTTTCCGAGACAACATGGAGGAGCAACTGTATCAGGGCTGGCTTGACGGCTCGGACCAGCTCCGCAACACCATTCAGGACCAGCTGACGTGCTGTGGCTTCTACGCGCCTGTGGATTATCCAGGCTCGAACTGTCCGGTCAGCGCCACCATTGGCTGCTTCCCGCAGTTGGAGAACACGCTCGAGCGCCGCCTCCTGTTAGTCTCGCTCATTGCAGGTCTTGTTGCCTTTCTCGAGTTCATTGCCGTCATATTTGCCATCGGCGTCGTATGCTCCGAGCCTGGTGACGCCCTCGTTGTCCCGCTCTTTGAGCCGCCGTCGCGCGCCGAAATCCGCCGCAGGCGCAAGCTCGAGCGCGAGCGCTTCCGACTCCAACAACAGCGCGAGCGACTCAAGCGCGAGCGCGCCCGCATGGAACAGCGCTCTGCTGGAAACCTGGCACCCATTGCGCCCATCCCGCCGCCGATGGCCATCCGCAAGCCCGCCTCAACGTAGCCCCCTATCCCCTCGCGGCCGCATCCGCCCACTGTCGGCGGTGCGGTGTGGCCGTTATTGTCCTGATCAATCCCCATCATTAATCATACCACGTGAGTGTGTGTTTGGAGGGGCGGTGGGTGGGTGGGGAAGAGTTGAGGGGAGGGTGCGGTGGCGAAAGCTCTCAACCCATGCGCACCCATTGAACACAATGGGCGAATCATCGATTCACTCAAAGCCTGTTCCCCTCCTCCCCTTCCCCCCCTCCCACCCCTCTCCACCACATCACCTGCACACCACCATGTCCACCGGCGACCTCTCGTACGAGACCCTCGACCACATGTTCGACAACTCCGAGTACCAGGAGCTGTACACCCGCCTCGAAGCCGAGCTCACCATCACCTCGTACGCAACACCCTCCCCTAGCCCATACCCCCCCCCCCCCCCCCCCCTTCGTCCACCGACTCGTGACGTAGCCTGACACCGCCACCGGCACGAGGTGCGGCGATGCAAGAAGATGTGGGAGGGGATTGTTGGGCAGTCATGATGTGATTATTTTTGTTCGTTTTTTTGGGGGGGGAGGGGGGAGGGGGAGTCGGGCACTGTGGATTGGAGGGGAGGGGGGATATTATTTGGCTGGTGTCGTGGCAATAGCGAGGACTCATGGCATGGCCGCGGGTGGTGGGAGGTGTGTACAGGGCGGCGCAGGCTGAGGCTGGCGAGTCGGACTCGGAGGAGGACGTGGAGCTGCTCTGGCGGTTTGCGCGGGTCTGCTACTCGATGCACACCGAGAACAAGGCCGACAAGAAGGCGGCCGAGGCGTACCTGCGGCTGGCGATCGACGCGGCCAAGCAGGGCATGCGGCTCGACGAGGGCCACTTTGCGCCGCACAAGTGGTACGCCATCGCACTCGGTGGGCTCGGCGGCTACGTCTCGACTAAGGAGAAGATCGGGTATGCGTACGAGATCCGCGAGCACGCCGACAAGGCGCTCGAGCTCAAGCCCGGTGACTCGGCTACGCTGCATCTCATCGGCCGCTGGTGCTTTGACGTCGCCGGCATCGGCTGGGCCACCCGCAAGATCGCCTCCATGCTCTTCGCCACCCCGCCCGAGTCGTCGTTTGACGAGGCGCTCACGTTCTTCGAGCAGGCCCGCGACGCCCTTCCCGACGACGCCAAGAACACCTTCCCGGAGAACGACTTGTTCATCGGCAACACTCTGCTGAAGCTCTCCCGCAAGGCCGATGCCCGCGCTGCCTTCCAGGCCGCCGTCGATGCACCTATCAAGGGCGCCGACGGCCAGCGCATCCACGATGAGGCCGCCAAGCAGCTTTAGTATCCCGCGCACACTCGCACACAGGCCCGTGCGCGCTCACATTGAATCTGGCTGCGCCCTGCCATGCTGCGTCGCAAGGAGCTCCTCTAGCCGCTGCCTCTCCCGCCGCAGCTGCGACTCCCTGTGCTCTGTCGCCGCCAGCTGCTGGCGTAAGGCCTCGCGCTCGGCCGTGGCCGCGCCGATCTCTGCCTGAAGCGTGTTGAACGACGCCGAGCGTGGTGGTGGTGCGCAGCCAGCGACCACTTTGTGCTTCTTCCGTCGCCGCCGTGCTTGGAGCTGGCTGGCTTTGACGGCTCGCTTCGCCTTGCAGGCCTTGGCTTTTGCCGCGCCGATCACGCGGTGCGCAACAAGCGAACGGTCGGCGCACGCCCAAACACTCGCGACTGCCTCGCCGGGAATCAGGCGAGTAAGCGACTCAATGTGGTGGCTGTACGTCATTTGGCGGTCGGCAATGGCAGCGATGTGGGTGACTGTGGCACCAAGCGCGGTGTCATCGTCTCCAACACCCGCCTCGGCCGCAGGCTCGGGCTCTGGCCTGTCGATGCTCTCGCTGCTAGAAGGCGCGTCGGAGGAGGCTATGAGCGCGGCAGCTGCGGCGATGATCGAGTCGGTCACAACCAAACTGCCTGCGTAGGTGGCAGGCAGCTGCGATGCAAAGGCGCGCGCAGCGGCGAGGCCCGACGCAGGCGTGGTCGAGCAAGCAGGAGCTGGGAGGTAGACTTGCTTCTCGGTAGCGACCTTGGCAATTGTTCGAAACGCAACAGCAGGCATGTCGTGGAGTACAGCGTACTCGCCGACGGCAGCCGTCAATGTCTCCATCGCCACCGACAGCTTGCGCGCCCCGTCAACGATCGGCCGCCCATGGATCATGCACTCGATGATGTTGGAGGCCGCGGTACACAGGGTGATAAAGTCGGTTCGGAGCTCGTTGGCGGCGCGGTCGAGGTCGGCAATGACGTCGGCGAGTAGTTCGCCCAGGTGCTGCGCCGCCTCGTGCTTGGTCGCCAGCTCGTCAGTGGCAGCAGCAAGGCGGGAAGCGGCACGCGCGTCAGACGGAAGCGGCAACTTCTGGATGACGTCGTGCAGTGCCTGGAGCTCGAGCAAAGAGCTATCAATTGTGTCGAGAGGTTTGGCCTGGCTGCCGACTGGGAGTAGGGTACAACTGGTTGCGATGGCCGACGCGCGGTCATGCCACTCGGTGGCGGCAGTGCGGGTCGAGTTGGCAAGCTGGGTGATGCTGGCCGTATCAGCGCGGAGCTGGGCCCACCATGCCTGCCTGTCCGGGACATATCTAACGAGCGAGCCTTCCGGTACAGCGCAGCTCTCGAGCGCGGCTAGGATGGGGCGAGCGTCGCGGTTAAAGGTGTCGGACGCGGCCGAGAGTCTGCGCAGCTCGGAGCTAATAGCGGCGATACCGGTATTGCGGACGAAGTTTTGCAGCGCACCAGCAATCGACAACATTAGCTTGCGCCTGTGGGCGGTATCGGCCAGCCGGGAGACAGCGATGTTCGCGTGCCACCGGATGGCGCTCACCGTGTCCATGACGCGGGTCACCTGGCGCACCAAAGCCTCCTTTGTCGTCCGCATGGCAGACTCTAGCCCCTGGAGCTGGTCCAGAGCATCGGCCTTTGCGGCGAGAGCCTCCCGCGCCTCTACCAGCTCTCGGACTATGTCGTCGATGTGTGCCTCTGGGTGGGCCCAGACGCCCGGGTCGGCGACGATGACCTCCGCACCGTGAGGGAGCTGGCGGCAGCGACGGCCGTCGAGGGTCAAGACGAGGGAGCCCCGCCGAAGGTCCTGGACCCTGAGTCCCCGCTGGACCGAGCCATCCAAGAAGAGTGCGTCGATCATGGCGAGATGATGCGGGAGGAGTATGCGTAGGTGTTGGAGTGTGACCTGTACGCGTGCGGGTGTGACGGGTTTTTTCGCCCGGGAACGTCACACTCTGACCAGAGTCAGGCTACGAGGGGGGAGGAAGGGGGAGGAAGGGGGATGTAGGCATCGAGGTAGATTTGGCTGTAGAGACAGTTGTGAACGAGGAGGTGGTGGTGCGTGTGTATGTAGTCGTGTTTTCACGAGTCAGGGTGTGCCTGTGGGTGTGCCTGTGCCTGTGGCTGTGGGTGTGGCTGTGCCTGTGGCTGTGGCTGTGGCTGTGGGTGTGGCTGTGGCTGTGGGTGTGGCTGTGGCTGTGGCTGTGGGTGTGCCTGTGGCTGTGCCTGTGGGTGTGCCTGTGCCTGTGGGTGTGGCTGTGGGTGTGCCTGTGGCTGTGGCTGTGGCTGTGGCTGTGGCTGTGCCTGTGGCTGTGCCTGTGATCTGTACATGTGTCTATTTTCCCCTGCCCCTGCCCCTGCCCCTCTGCCCCTACCCCTGCCCCTGCCCCTGCCTCTGTCTCTGTCTCTGCCCCTGCCTCTGCCTCTGCCCCTGCCCCCTTCCCCCCCCCCCCCCCTCCCCCTCCACCGGGGCACCCCCACTATCTTTCTTCGGCAGATGTCCCTGTCCCTCTCCCCTCTCCCGACTCGGCAGCTCACTTTCACCCGAAGTACGACTTTGCAGGCGTGCGCCATGGACCGGCCAAAGGGGGGGCAGCTGCGCAGGCGGAGGGGGGGGGGGGGGGGGGGGGGGGATAGGGGGGGAGACG